>NW_025731673.1:0-1056 GCF_021292245.1 Micropterus dolomieu
GAAAACATTAGAAACATTTTGACTGCACAGTTCAGTTCTGTTTGAAATCCTGCAGCTAAAGTAGCAACGAATCACAGACTTTCATCAGCTCACAGTTTTCCCGCATGTCTTTGCTAACTGTGAATGTAGTCGTCTGATTTGTGAGCAGCAGTGGATCTTGTGGATTGAGCAACAACAACTGAGTGAGACTGACTGAATAAGAGAATATCTCCACCCACAGCCGAGCGTCGCTCTGACATTCAGACTTTAGACTCCAGAAGAGGACAGAGAGAGAGAGAGAATGTAATCACTTTACGTTTTATGATTTATACTTTGATAACTAGCTTTATAACTTAAAAATCAACATATAAAATCAATAAAAAAGTTTGTTTTAGTTCAGTATGTGGAGAGAAAGAGGCTGACAGGACGACAGAGAGACTCCAGAGAAAGATGAGTTACTACCTTGTAGTTTTGTTGAAGCATCATCGGTTGTTGTTGTTGTTGTTGCTGGTTTAGTTGTTGTTGTTGTTGCTGGTTTAGTTGTTGCTGGTTTAGATGTTGTTGTTGTTGTTGCTGGTTTAGATGTCAGAGATATTGCGAGAGAAAGAAAACAAGAGTAAAGTTCATCACTGTGAAAAGTCATCAAATAAACAAATGTTTCGCACGAACGTTCGCACCAACTGTTGTTAAGTTGCATAGTTGGAACTACAGCTCCTGACCTGTGGTTAGAAGCTTAGTTCACGGTGACTACGTCACAGAGAGCAGAAAATGCAGTGTTAGGAGGTGGATGTGATGTGTTTTAAGCAGGGAATGTTTGATAATCCTGCTGTACAAACATGTTTAAGGTCAATTTAAAAAATAAATGTAGTTGTAAAAGTACTTTTAAATGTATTTGTGGGGTCATGGGTAGGGTTGCATTGATTCAGTAGGCTACTAAGTATCTCAGTGTAGACCATCTACAAACAGCAGGTGTTTTTCTCACAGATTACCCGTCTGCTCACAATAACTTAATTTAATATTAGTCACCCAGTACAAAGGTTAAAGGACAAAACGGAGAATGTAAAGACAAGACTTTTA
>NW_025731675.1:0-1458 GCF_021292245.1 Micropterus dolomieu
GTTTGTTGTGTGGCTTTCGTCAGTCTCTGTGAGTCTTTAGTCCTTGTCAGGATGGAAGAAGTATTTAGTACAAGCGGGAATTTGCAAGAAATCAGCGAGTGGAACGTGAGAAACACTTTTCTTGACCGTCAGAGGTTTCGTTTATGTTTAAATTGTGATCTGATATAAATGATGCACCTGGAGACAAAACAGCAACCATGGAATCCTCCAGTTCCATTTTGAACACATCTGTTTTTACATCACGTCTCACCTCTGGAATCTAAATTTCATCCAGTCAGCCTGTAAAGGCCCGTGTCTCTATTCAGGGAATCTTACCCCACTAGCTGGGAAAAATGCCTTTCTCCTAAAACTTACATTTGATTAAATTCAAATTAATTTGTCAACTGTAGCCTATGTATTTATTTTACCTTATATTATGTTACCATAAGCATAGCCATTTCCAAGATACAAAAAAACCCTATACAATATTATTTTATGTGTCAGTAAATACACATTGAGCTTGGGGGGCGCCACTCTACCCTGTTTGGTTTCAGTCTTTATGATCTAAGCTCCCTATGGGGGTGGTTCGGCCCATTGGAAGTTTTGTTGCAACATTTTGACATATAAACAAAATTAGCCTAAAAGCTTATTTACTACAGACGGAGTATTCTTCACGTCAAAAATTTCCCCTCACACATCAGCAACTGCAGTGCTCCAGAGAGCGCAAAAGGCGCGTAAATAACGGAGGCGCACTGCACACCGACATCTCCAAACATCACAAATCACCTTTCATGTATGCTGAATTTGTCTCTTTCACTTTGCTCTACAGTGTTGCATATATTACAGAGTAGGCTATGACTTTATTAAATAGCCGAGCTTAGTACTTGAAGTCATCACTGCAGCAGCAGGATTAATAAGTGCGTCTCCAAATTGAGAGAGGCGCTGTGCGCATTTTTACGCGCGCGGCACGAAACCATTTAATTAATTAGGCTATTACAGTTTTTCTCAGTCGCTTTGGTACATTTCTCAGATCAGAATTGAAATTCTCAAAACGACTTGCTCAACCTCCACATAATCTTCTCACTTGTGCACTTCATAAAAGTAATTTCTCATTCAGTCCAGTTCTGGCAGCCTGCATCATTAAACTGATGACCTAACGTTACATTGTTCATAACAGGCGCATCCGTGGCTGCTTCTTTTACATGCAACTTATTGAACCAGATTTTCACTCCAATGTATTTGCGGTACCATGTGACCCCGGGCTGGGGGAGTAGCTTATTCATGGCAGAGCATTCTGGTCAAAGATCAGTCAAATTTAAGGCTTGTGAAGGTCTCGACAGTAAAATACATAGAAAATCAACGAAGACTTTCAAATTGTTGAAATCTTACATTTTCCATGATGGAGGTTTGTTGTGTGGCTTTCGTCAGTCTCTGTGAGTCTTTAGTCCTTGTCAGGATGGAAGAAGTATTTAGTACAAG
>NW_025731676.1:0-24874 GCF_021292245.1 Micropterus dolomieu
TCAGGAAATATTCCATAAGCTTTCATTGTTATGCAGATGATACTCAGTTATATCTATCGATCAAACCAGATGAAACTCATCAGTTAGCTAAACTTCAAATGTGCCTTCAGGATGTTAAAACCTGGATGACCTGTAATTTTCTAATGTTAAACTCAGATAAAACTGAAGTTATTGTTCTGGGGCCTAAGCACCTCCGTGACGCATTATCTAAAGATATAGTTTCCCTTGATGGCATCGCCCTGGCCTCCAGCACCACTGTGAGGAATCTTGGAGTTATCTTTGATCAGGACATGTCGTTTAAGTCTCACATTAAGCAAATTTCAAGGACCACCTTTTTTCACCTACGTAATATTGCAAAAAGGAACATCCTGTCTAAAAATGATGCAGAAAAACTAGTCCATGTATTTGTTACTTCTAGGCTGGATTACTGCAATTCCTTATTATCAGGCTGCTCGAAAAAGTCCGTTAAGACTCTTCAGCTGATCCAGCACGTGTTCTGACAGGAACCAGGAAAAGAGATCATATTTCTCCTGTTTTAGCTTCTCTGCACTGGCTTCCAGTAAAATCCAGAATATAATTTAAAATCATTCTTCTTACCTACCAAGTTCTTAATGGTCAGGCACCATCTTATCTTAAAGAGCTCATAGTACCTTACTACCCCACCAGAGCACTGCGCTCCCAGAATGCAGGGTTACTTGTGGTTCCTAGAGTCTCCAAAAGTAGACTTGGAGCCAGAGCATTCAGCTATCAAGCTCCTCTCCTGTGGAACCAGGTTCCAGTTTGGGTTCAGGAGGCAGACACCATCTCCACATTTAAGAGTAGGCTTAAGACTTTCCTCTTTGATAAAGCTTATAGTTAGGGCTGGCTCAGGTTAGTCCTGAACCATCCCTTAGTTATGCTGCTATAGGCCTAGACTGCCGGGGGATTTCCCATGATGCACTGAGCTCCTCTCTCCTCTACTTTCTCTCCCTATGTATGCAACCTTATCCCATTATTGCATGTTACTAACACAACTTCTCCCCTTTCTGGTAGTCTTGTGCTTTCTCGTCCCTCTCCTCTCTCCTCCTATCACTTCCTGCAGGTTTTCTGGCTCTGGAGCTGTGGAGTCTGGATCTGTGGCTGTGGGTCACCTGCTGCCCCCGTGTTCCTGCTCGACACCCTCTGCTGCAACGACTATTGTTACTAGTCCTATTGTTATTATTGTTATTATAATCATTGACATTACGACTGTTATCATTAACACTACTATAAATATCTGTACCATTTTTCATTTAGTCTATAGCAACATCAACTTTACTGTCTGTACCTCTGTGTGTATATTGTGTAGGCTGCCTCCCTCCCCTCTCTTCTTACATCCCTCTTTTCTCTCCTTTCCTGTTCTCTCTCTCTCTCTCTCTCTCTCTCTCTCTCTCTCTCTCTCTCCTTCACCCCAACCGGTCGAGGCAGATGGCCGCCCACCCTGAGCCATGGTTCTGCTCGAGGTTCCTGCCTCTTAAAAGGAAGTTTTTCCTTGCCTCTGTCGCCTAGTGCTTGCTCTTGGTGGGAACTGTTGGGCTTCTGTACATAGCATCATAGAGTACGGTCTAGACCTGCTCTTTTATGAAAAGCGCTGTGAGATAACTGTTGTTGTGATTTGGCGCTATATAAATAAAATTGAATTGAATTGAATTGAATTGAATAGTTTCAAGTCTTCTTCAACGCAGAATGATTTCATTTAGTAAATTATGGTTCCATTTAGAGGAAACCAACCGGTGATGTCACAATGACTACGTCCACTTCTTATATAAAGTCTATGCATTATGCACCCGGGGCCATATTACAGAAAGTTCCTAACCGGCAGATCCTATCCTAACTGTTTGGTAACCATGGTAATAAGGGATGGGAACTGATTTAGGGCCCGTGTCCACCAAAGCGTTTTTTTCTGACGCCAACGTCTTTTTTCAATTCAATCTAATGGAAGCGCCGCGTTTTTCCAAGCTGGTAAAAACGGCAGGAGTGTGACCAGGCGCTGAGCGTTTTTTTTCGGTTGCTGAGAGTTGAAAAATGTTCAACTTTGGGAAAAACGCTGCGCTCGTCAATGTCACATTTACCCAACCATCCAATCACAGTGCAGGATGGGTGGGACAAACACCACACCGAGCACATCCGATCTTGAACGAAACGATGTGCATACTCGCCCAGGTATTTCCTTGCCCGCAAAATCTCATAAATCCACGTACGTTGGTCTGTGCTCATGTTTCAGCCTTCTCTTCATGCAGAGCAAAGGCCAGAGCAAGCAGGCCTACATACTTTGTGGTGACATTTTTACATTGAGTAAAATTAAGTAGCCTAACTTTGTTAAATCTTAAATAAACTCTCCTAAGCTGTCCTAACTTTTATTTTTCCACCAGGTAGTGTTTAATTGATTCTACCGATGTGTTTGATGACTAAACACTCATTAGTAGAAAGGCTGTAGGCGATGTAACGCTAGATAATGTCTCATTATGTAACATAATGTAAAGGCTTGATGTATCAAAAAGATCCTAATGCAAGTGTTTGATAGGAGGAGATCGTTAAATTCAAGAAATACATGAAATACATGATGACGTCAGCCTGCAGCCTTTATCATAAGGCTATTAGCCTATTAGCCTATATTTTTAACCTTCATTATTAGCCAAACTTTCCCGAGAACAGTAGCCTTCTGCCGGGGTCAGTGAGGGAGCACAGGAGGAGCCACCAGCAGTTTCATCTGCTCTTTGGACACAACAGTTGCCTGTGTCTTCATATCACTGTAAATGGACTTATTTTCTTTTTGACAGCATCAGCGCTCTGCTGGATTTTAGATCACTCTTTAATCTCCCCAGTTAAACGTTATGTGGATTTGGATTTCTCCACCTCTAATTCATCTGACTTGAAGTTCAATGATAGTTGTTGTTTCTGTTCCATTTTCAGTGTACGTTTCATTTAAAAAAACTACCAAAAAACAGCGATTAAAAGCCGGCAAATGAGTGGCATCGGTTGCTAGGTAACAGACATAAAAGTTGATATCCGATGTTGGATTGAGTATTTAGGATTTCCTAACCTGAGATAAGATAGGATTCCTAAAGTTAGTTAGTTTGCTTTTGTAATACCAAATTGAGAAACATCCTATCTTAGACTCTTCCTATCTTAACTTAAGACTTAAGATGGGAACTTTCTGCAATACGGCCCCTGATCCTCACCTGAGACCAAAACATATCTTATGACATCATTTACACGCCACTGCTGACTGGTACTTGTCTTGTGTCAAGGGTAAGGAGTCCACCCCCCGGCAGCCCCATAGGCCTGTTGCCTCTCGGGCCCTGCAGGGATTGGCAATCACATTCTTTAATTAATTGTGGGCGGATCAAAATAAAAAGACACCCAGAGGAAAACACAAGGTCACTCTAGTGCATGCAAATAATAAGTAAATGCCTGCCCTGTGACACACCCTGCAAACAGAGTATATTTAAATTTAGGTTTAGTTTTCCTCCATCCTTCAGATCCTTGCTGCTCTGAGGAGCTTCCTCGGGGAAGATGACTGACACTCCGGCTTCCCCCACCGTAACATGCAGTGGTTAATAAAGCATGAAAGCTCTGAATAAGCTCCGAACTTGAGCTTTACAAACTCCTACAGTGACATTTGAGAAGGCATGGAGGTAGGAATCAGGACAGCGGTAGCTTTTATTATAATGTTATGTAATACAAGGCTTTGCTGAAATATAAAGAATTTTACATTTGGAATAGGGTTGAAACTCTTTAATGCACAAAATCCTACAGTTTATACAATCTGTTTTAGCTTTTCACCCAAAATGAAATTTCAAATGTTAAATGCCCAATGCTACACAAACCTTGTTCCTGCTTATCATGTTATCTCCTTTGGTGGGCTATTCTCTGAATGGTGCTCTTACTAGAAAAATATTCAATTAGGTGAGTTCAGTAAGGTGAATGACCTTAGGCAGGGGTTTTCGGTGTGAGGCGGGCCTCCCTAGGGGGGCTCTAAACAGTTTCAGGGGAGGCTCAGTGAATAGAAGTGAAACAATATTACATTACTTATTGCAGTAGTTATCAAAAGGAGATCACATAGAATAGCCTACACGTGTGAGAGTTCAGAGATACAGTTGTTTTGTTTCCCCCCCAGAAACTAGTAAACGCCTTAGTACAGACCTTTTTTTTAAACTATTTGGTGTAGTCAGAAGTTATGTCAAACAGCAATATTAGGCTATTTTGGCTCAATTGTTGTGTGTCTATGGGATCAAATGATAAAATCATGATCCCATAGGCATCCAGGAATTGAGCGAAACTTACCAAGTAAACTATAGATGTGGTGGGGGGGCACTGTTTTCCAAGCTTTGTCTGAGGGGAGGCCCACAGTCTCAGACTTTGAAAACCCCTGACCTAAGGGAATTAAGTCAGTGAACTGGCTGATAATACCAAGTAAAAACCCTCAGGATCTTTAATAGATGAGACAGGTGAACATCTATTATCCATTTCATATTCCTGAGCCAGTTATGAGGGCAAATTACCCAGCAAATGTAAAACCCTGAGCCCCACTTCTCCCTCTGGCTCCTGCTGGTAAAGTGATAGCTTGTTATTCGATTACCACGGTGGAACACATAATTAGCAGGCTGAGCCAAGCGCTCAGATGGGAGGCTCAATCCATTTACCATTTGCTCCAATCTGATTAGCACTACATGCTACATCAAAGGCTTCATGACTGTGATAAGCTGTCCTCAGAACATATCGTTTTCCAGTGCAGTAACTAATATCACAAATCACGTCACATGACAGATATGCCCTCACTCCAGTTATGGGTTTATCTTAAAGGTTTTTTCCCTTTCTTATGCTTTCTCTTATGCCTTTTCCATTTTATTCTCCCTCACGTGATCATCCATGAAGGATGCTTTGACTTTACATTTAATCTTTTATGCAAGTACTTCTATTATTGTTATGTCTTTATTTGTTTTTTTTATCAGTAAGCTTTTTCTTATTATTAAACTCATTATACTAGTCTGTCCACATGTGTGGGGTTTAGATTAGAGATGTGGAACTGTTTTATTGTTTTCCTTTCTTGCCATCCCCCTCTGTTTCCCAAAACATAGAAACCTGACCTGTCTAAATGAGTTGGAATCCCTTTGCTCTGGGCCAGATGCTCGAGGCTGCCCTAGGCGGCAGGTCTCTGAACCAGCTATTGATTGTTTGAGTAATTCCTTCTTCTTTTTCCTTTAATAAATACTGAAAGATATGGGTTGTAATTATTTTCAACAAATGATCCAATTAACCAGAAGGGGAAGGACAGGTTTCAAACACCACAGACTTCAAAATAAAACAGGAAACACGGAACAAATGCATAACTTACCAAACAAAACATAAAAACACAGAGAAAGGATGAGAATCCAGAGACAGGGAGTGAAAAACAACTAAAACACACAGGGAAGAAAATAACTGAGAATAAAACAGGAAAATATTAAACACCAAAACGACAATACCTTCTTACTTCAAAATGTTCAAAATGTGCCACTGGAATAACAAAAAAAACTATTACAGTGTTAAATTATAATCAGTTAGGTAACTGATAATAAAAAGAAAAATATTATAATGTCAAATTTAATCATTAATTCAACATTTAAAGACAGAATAAGGAAATTGGCGAACTGAATGGATTTCTGTTCTGTTGAATCATAGTAAGAGCCCCAAACACATGCCTTTAAAGGCAATATAACATCTATAAGCTATTATGACAATACTTTTTTATTGGTCTGCAATTGTTTTATATTTTGTGTTTTTCAACAGTCAGTCGGTCCAACACTTTGGTCCAGACTGAAATATCTCTACAGCTGTTGGACGAATATGACTTTGTTCCTCAGATGATGAATAATACTGACTTTAGTGATCATATTAGTGCCAGCAGGGCTCACATCAATAAGAAGATTGGTACACCTCATATAAAAAGCAATTACAAAATATTAAACAGGTGTTTTTTATTTTTCTGGCCACACAGTGAAACATCCATCAGGCAAAATGTATAGCAACAAAAGGAGCGCACACACACACACACACACACACACACACACACACACCCTCTCCCGGCCATTAGCAGTTTATTGAATTATGCTTCAGATTAAAATCACAACATCCTGACATGTACTGACAGACTAATGACTATCCCCTCCCATCCATCGTCTGTGTGAGTGTCCTGTTCCTGCCTTTGTTCAATTCTTACTGTTTAAGCATCTCTCTGGTACGAGTATGTGTGGATCCAGTCTTTTTCCGTCTGCCATTCGGGTGCTCCTGACCCTTCTCCTGTATGTGTTCACTGACCCTCTGTGATTGACGTAATTGGGCTGTAATGTAACACATTCCCTTGAAAGAGTTCTCCACCAATTTATAACTTCACTCCTGTCTGACTCACGACGGATGATTTAAAACATAAAGGATCCAACAGAACCTTTTCTTATTCCACACCTTGTCAAAATCCAGTGTCTACAGTACCCACAATGCAACTCCAGTTTGATCTAAGATTCTGGTGTGTTGATACCAGGGGGTCACATATGGACGCTTTATCAATTTTAACAACCCGTAGTTTTTGCCACTTTCTACTTCTAACACATCTCAGAGATATTGTACTTTGACAGTTTCAGATACTTTACAAATTAAGCTTTTTACACACAAAACATATGAAAAGTTAATAAATATGATGTTTTGTTATAAATGAAACTACTCAACAGTTTATACAAGTACAGCTGAAACCATTAGTCGGGTGACAGAAAATTACTCAGCTTTAAGTCATTTTTAATGCCAAAACATTTTATGGTTCCAGCCTCACAAATGTGAAGATTTAACGTTTTCCCTTGAAATTATTTTAATTATTTGAATCATGGGCGTCGGAACTATTGTATGTGGGTGGGATAAGACCCACCCTCTTTTTAAGACCAATATTGGACCCACTCACTTATACTGTCTCTAATTCAGCACATCAGTGCACTTTTCAGAGTGCCATCAGTCAGATCCATCTCACTTCAGGAATGCCCAAATACATTAAACGCCATTCTGCGTTTTAGCTACAGCCTTGACTTCCACGTTGCTGCTTCCTCAAATCCTTTCCACTTGGCTCATTCAGTGTCCATATAGATTGAACTCAATTCTGTGTTTTTACTACTTGTGCCTGTAGCTCTCCTGTCACACTGCAAGGTAACCAAAGCATGTTAGCAAACCTGCTGTTTAGATGTGTCTAGCAGTGTGATCACATACCCTCACTAATCAAGCTGCTATTAAATTGAATGTTCATCATTTGTTTGCGTGGTGCTCTTAAAGGCATCATGTAGTCTTTGTTTCAGCACTGAACTACAATTGGGTGGTGACGGCGCAATGGATAAGATGCCTGCCTTAGGTGTGAGAGGTTCAATCCCCCACTGAGCCATCCACCATTGTGTCCCTGAGCAAGACCCTTAACCCCCCATTGCTCCAGAGGCGTGCGACCTCTGACATGTATAGCAATTGTAAGTCGCTTTGGATAAAAGCGTCAGCTAAATGAGTAAATGTAATGTAAATTACACTTAAACTATGTTCTGTAATGCTAAATAAAACCACCAAAATACTCAGGACACAGCTAAATTTTTTTTGCTTCTGACACCTATGATTTGAATGTTTCTTAATAACGTTGAGGTTTGGACTGTTTGTCGGAAAGAACAATTGATGTGATGGTGTCACTTTGGGCTCTGGGTAGCTGACTGGATCTTAACAAACCATCAATAAATCGATTCATGGAGAAAATAATCAACAGATAAATTCAACATGAAACTAATTATTAGGATTATTATTAACTACAGCAGTAAAATCCTGCTTATACATTAATGCATGAGGAATAATAATCTCATGATATAACATATACTAGTCTAACAGTCACAGGGGACATTTTACTGCTTTGAGTACTTTTATACAGTACATTACAGAACTTTACTTGTAACTGAGTACTTTTACAGTGTGGTACTTTTACCAAAGTAAATCTTAATCAAACATATAATATATGAATACTTACAATATCTTTTCTTATTTAACTAATGTCATCAGTCTGTAGATGATGATAAATCAAACTCATTACACCAGTTCATGGGTGCCCCATACCACATGACAACTTCTGTAGATAGGGGTCACCAAGTATTCTAGAGCATCAGCAACAGCTGTTTGTTATATAAATCAGACTGTTCTGCTCAGTACCTGTGACACTGCTACAGACCTTGATCACCTTAGTTAATGCATTTTCACTTTAAGACTGAGAGAAGCATGCCAGCAGATAAAAGACAAAAAATCGACTCAATAAAAGCCTGTACACTCTGAATTTCACCAGCTTCCTCAGACGAAAAGGCGCTGCTGGCTTTTTTTACACAGCAGATCTGTGTTACAATAAAAGCTCAGCTTATTATAAATTATAGTGCCAAAGTATTTGTATGACTCGACAGCTTCTACATCCTGACTATTAATTTTAATTTTGCTGACAGGATTTGAGCGATGATCAATACACAGATCCTCGGTCTGTGTTACATTTTATCCAAAAAGGCTTCTTGACACTTGCCGAAAAATATTCTATGACAGGACCATGAGACATTTCATCCTTCTTTAGCAGGCTCACTCAAACTGGATCACCTGCAAACTTCACAATATGATGAAGAAGGAAGGCATATATACATTACATTTAGGTTTATTTACTTTAAACGGCTTTGGTTGACATGCAGCATCCATGTTTGTTTAGTTTTCAGGTACTTGTTAAGCCCCAAGTAGAATTTATATTGCAGCATTCAGATTCATTGTTATGTACATAACATGCCTGATAAATTACCTAGAACAGAAAGGCTTGACTGAACTGAATGACTTGGAACTATAGACTGTTTATAAGAAGTGGACATAGTCATCGTGACGTCACCCGTTGGTTTGTGGACTGAAGTTTTGAAGCCCTGAGGTTGGCTGATAGGGCGCCGCTATGTTGATTTTTTGCAACCAGCGGCACTGGAGGTGACCATATTTGGACGAAACGGTGGAGCTAACGGCCGTGTGTGGAGCTAGCTAACTTGCTTAGCTAGGTGCATCTGTTATCACGTTAACTGTCATTTTAACAGGGCTGACAGCTTTGTCTAGTGAACCACAGGCTTAAAACTAAATGTACTCACCAGAGAAAGTGAACAGCCAACTCCTGATAAGCTTTTTCAACGGCACTGGTTACATTTACATAGTGCCATGGGTACGAGTCACTCTAGCCTGATTGACAGGTCGCCATGGTAACGAAGCCATAAATCAGATGAGAAGTAGGGCCATTATTTCTAATGGAACAGGACTTCTTTTTGCAACCAGAAGAATCGCCCCCTGCTGGCCGTTCAATAGAATGCAGGTTTAAGGGACTTCTGCATTGGATTCATGTCTCAGACCGGAAGCTTCCCGCATTTGCAGATAGTGAAATATTTGTGCATCATTGTAAACATTTGTAGATTGTCTTCTGTGGGTTACAAATATTAAAGTCCAGTTAAATCTTCCATACTTCCCGCTTGCTTGAAACACAATGAAAACCCTCAGTTCTTATTGGGAAGCAGCCTTTTCACGAGGTAAAACAGAGAAAGTGGAAAAGACTGTAAAGGATGGAAGAAAACAGTGTCTGCTGCAATTGGAGGAAATGAAGCTAAAGAAACAGAGGAGTGTGACAGAAGAAAAGAAAGAAAGAGAGAAGACAAGGCACTGCAAGTCTGCCAGGAAGTAATTCTGCTTAATCTGCCTCACCTACTGCTGAGGGAAATGAACTGCCCGAGGAGCTTAGAAAGTACAGACAAGAGTGTGGAGACAAGTGGGAGAGAGGGATACAAGCTGAGGACGGAGATCAAAGAGGAAGCAGAATGGTGCAGACTTAGAGGGATATAAAGGGGAAGGAGGGAGCCAGAGAGGGAAGGCAGACAGGCAGAAGTTGGGAGAGGTGGATGAGGAAGCGGGAGAATGAGAGAGGACACAGGAAAGGAAGGTAGATGAGGAGACTGGGAGTATATTAAAGTACATTCACCGTTCATTTTTCATGACAAGCATGAAAGTATTAAAGCTCCTGTAGCTTTCTCTCCTTCTATCACCTTGCTTCCTCTGTCTTAAAGATAATGGACCTGAAATAATAAATAAAATGCGTTTAATTTTTGTATTAGAGTGAAAAACTGCAGCACCACCTGACCAGCTCCACACAGCTGACAGACACAGTCACAGAGACATGCTGGTGAACAGCATTCAGCAGCTGAAACACAGTTATAGTTCTCAGGACTTGTTAAAAACTAAAACAAAGCCGGAAGGTTTTAGTAGTTTGGACTTCCATCCATCCAGCCACAATCACACATGTCATACCAGGAGAGGTTTCCATTAGTTATGAACTAAAATATGCAGCACAAGCTACAACATAACACATGTCTGATCTACTTGATCAGCGTGACTTTTTATTTAAAGCGTTATGACGAGCTCACAGAGGATCCCGGTTCACATACTGTAGGTCTTCTCAGGCCGTCTTTGGGAGATGTGGGTCTCTGTTGTAGCATCTGTCAGGTCTTCGTCATGAAGAGCTTGAAACTCCTGAATGACGCCCTGTTTGCTTTAGAAAAATTAACTTGGTGTATGCGAGTCCCTGAACAGGTTTCCCATCGCAGCAGGGCAGCTGTCTTTCCTTCCTCGTGTGTGTTTGTGCATTCATTTTTTCATTCTCTGTCATCTCTTCTGAAACGCTTTCACTGACTTGTTTTCCCTGTTAGCCCTATACCACATACTTTTAGGTGAAAAAAAGAGAGTTTATTAAAGAGTTTATTATTTAATTTGAAGTCTTTTTTGAGTCCTTTCACAATTATCATGGCATTTGTTGGAACTCTATTCCCAATTCCCAACAACAGTGTATGACTACTGCTTTATTGGACGCAGATTACATCATTCACAGTCAACATGAGCAAGAGGAAAGGAGATATTTGCTAAAAAAAGACTAAGTTGAGACTTTACACTCGATGAGAATGATAAGAATTAGGAATTAGAGATAATGATGCAGACTGTATTTTATGTGTCTTTGGTTCTGTATCAACACTGTGAGGGTTTGTTTGTCATGATGGTCTACTGTTGTGTGTCTGACTTGCTGGCAGTTTTGCTCTAGAATACTTGGTGACCCCTATCTACAGAAGTTGTCATGTGGTATGGGGCACCCATGAACTGGTGTAATGAGTTTGATTTATCATCATCATCTACAGACTGATGACATTAGTTAAATAAGAAAAGATATTGTAAGCATTGTAAGATTTTAGTCCACAGAAGCACGCGTCTGTGCTGTACTGGGTTTTCTTTTGGACCTGGAAAAAAAGTTGACCCCCCCGGTTGTCACTGTATTATTCGCACCCTGGCAATGTCACTGTCTTTCACCTCAAGCCCCTGCCAAGTTCAGCGTACAGACCAAACGGGGCATAGTAGTAAGTAACCAGTTCAAACTCCCAAGTCCTCACATTTCGACTCATGGTCAAGACCCCTGTTTTCCTATGTTCCATGTTTTCCTAAATCTAATCTAGTAGTTTTGGTGCCTAAACCTAACCAAATTGCCGTGTTTCACTGCATTAGTTTTGAAAGTCTAACCAGACATTGCATATTTATTATTGCAAACTTGACCGCAGAGATCTACATATGAAAAAATTACGCTAAAGGTGTTAAAAATTGATGCCAAGTTGTCTTGACCAAGCAGGGCGAAAGACGAGTTAGGAGCCTCACGGCTTCAGTTCAGTCATTATCTGGGGTCGTATATCTTTGCATAGAAATCTTAAGAGTATTTCTACGAGCTTCTGGTAAGGCTCCTGGTGAGGCTCCTGAGGATGAATGAGTTGAAAAAAGGCAGTCAGATGAGGTTGTACAGTTGATGTTGCTCCACTGGTACACCATTATACATGTTTCTTTTCTCAACACTGAAATTGGCACAGTCATGGGTCAGGGTATATAAAATCTTGATTTAGTTGAGTTTTGGTCCAAAACCTGGCGTGTGCCACTCAGCTGCACTCTCCAATGAAAATAATGGCCTGCGCAGAATGAGCTCTGTGGTCCTTTCTGAGCACAAGCTCACCTCTCTGTCTCTTTCCTGCCCCCCTCTGCTGCCCTGACTCATGCAGCCAGCAGGTATGAGTCAGCCAGCCACATGTGGAAGCACCTCGCTGAAGGCAACAAAAGCCCTGTATAGCCTGTGGCACTCAGGTCCTTACAGAGCTGCCTCCTCTGAATGCAGACATGGCAGATATAGATAAAGAGAGAAAACCCTGAGTTGTCACTTCAACGTACTACATTAAAATTCCTTTTATCTCCTCTGGTTCCCATCTTACACAATTTTGTGCAATTCAAGCACCTGAATAGTGCTGGGCAAAAAGAACTTGGTCTGTTTTCATCAATTTTCAGGCTGAATTGGTTTGTTGCTTCCTTACTTTTCTTCCACGTACCCAATCATCTTCTGTACTTTATCACACAAGCTACACTGCTCGAGATCACACTGGACACTAGCCGAAAAAATGACTGTTGCTCTGGTTCAGTGCTACTGATGATTATGTGTACTGGAAACTCCAATTCAACTAACATGCTGCTGATCCCGAATACTGCAGGATGCTCGATGTTTGTCACACTGACACAAGACAACAGACAGATGAATCTCAAAGACATCCCTCTTCACTGAATCTCAGAGCTGTTCTTCAGTGAATGTTGATAAAAGAGAATTGGTTTGTGTGCAGTTTTCTGTCCTCTAACTGTTACCATTTTTCAGCAAATGCTGATAACTAGCGGGGGATATTACAAGCTGATAGTAATAAGATTTCACTCAAGACCACGCCTACAAACGTAGAAGATTAACAATGGCTCATTGCTTGTAATGGAGCCGAGATGGATTATAAGAGAACGGATCGAGTGCCCGGAGGGTGGGCTGAGGCTTGTAGGGATGGGGGAGGGGGTCCAGGTGTGATGGATGAAGGGTTGAGGGGAGGTCAGGTAAGGGATGAAGGGGAGAAGTCGGATCCACAGCGATGGATGCGTGAGTGAAGAGCAGACCGGTGTGTACTGGCGAGAAGGTGTGCAGGAACCGGTGGAGTCGAGACTCAGGGTGGGGGAGTCGTCTCTTGGTCCGCGGACGTCCGGAGAGGGAAGGGAGCAGAGGGAGAGAAAAAGGAAGGGATTTGGGAGGGAGGGATGAGAAAGCCGAGACGAGGGGAGGTGAACGGAAAAGGTGTGCTTAAGTACTAGGTGTGCGGAAATTGGATGAGTTTGAGGCGTGGCCTTAGTTCCCGAATCTAGTTTATAAAACTTCATTTATTGTCATTGTATCTGTGTGTTGCAGTGTAGGCAGCACTGCCAACACAACTCACTAACACACTTGCTGCACAGCAAAAGAAGCAGGGGAATTGAGCATTTCCAACAAGCGTACAGAGTGAGAAGTGGGCCACGAGTTAACTTATTTTCATTAATGAAGTGACTGGAAAATCTGCTTCCTCCTATCCAAACAGTTAGGTCTGGTGAAGAGCAACTTAATGCCAGGATCCGACTAGACAATACTACAGTACCTACTGTACTTCTGGGACCACGAATGTAAACAAATGATGTCCGAAGCGGTTTGTATGATACTGGCTGTCTTGTTTTCGGAAAAGCCTAAAAAAGAAAGAAACAAAATCGACGGTGACCTTTCCTCTGTTTCACAGTTTTCACCTCACAGCTACACCACTTAAACCTGCAGTCTCTCTAACAGCCAACAGGGGGCGACTCCAAATGTTGCAGAAAGAAGTGTGATTGTATAGAAGTCTGAGAAAGAGAGGCTACTTCTCAGCTGATTTATTACCTCAGTAAACACTTTCCTAATGAGTTTATGGTCTCAGTTTCAAGTCTTCTTTAACTAACTTTAATGAAGCGGCTGTATCACAGTACCTGTATCACTCGGGGGACTGACCAGTGTATCACTAAAGTTTTCTCCTTTGGCTATTTAAAAAAGGGGGTATTGGTGATCATGAAGATGAACCTGACTGTCAAAGTGCAGTTGTTTTATTCCACTTCTCTCTGCGAGCGTTGACTTTAATGACAAACTCAAGAAAATATGAGATAATACTTAGATGATCCTACTGAGAGCTTTTTAAATGAACACAGTGTCCAGGATTGGGTTGTGCGTGGTACTAAAGAGAAAACATGTTTATTAAGTTACATATTTTGGAACCAGAAGGGCTTAAGTTGGATTTGTAAGCATTCACAATGAATCATTGTTAAAATCTTCAAAGCTCAATTGTGTAATTGAATCGTGTATTAAAAAGCAAAAGAAGCCAACAGATGGGCTTTGAACTAATCCATTGTGTAATCTTGTTTATCCTGAGGGATTCGCTAAACTGATTACTAGCTTCTTCCAGTGTGGTGGATTAGTTACCATTTGTTGGGAAACTATTGCCATCCTGTTATGTTTTACTTTTCAGTACTGTTCCTGTTTTGACGGGGGGTGAGGTTCAGCCCGAGGTCAGTTTATAACCGCACGGCCCTGTCAGTCTATGGTCACCAATGTCTGTCAGTCCAACACTTTTTCACAGAGTCAAATCTCTTTGCATTTTCATGAAATTTGTTCAGCGACATTCATAGTCCAAAGAGAAAAAATGAAACCTAATGACACTTTTCGTCTCCACCAACTGATCAAAACTGGAAAAAGAAGCCGGTGGTAAAAGCAGACCTTCCGAAACAAAGTGAGGAATGAGCTCCACTCTTTTCTTTTGTTCAGTTCGCCAGAAATCACATTTCATTAACTACTAAATTGATTACTTTGATTTTTTTGTTCAGACATTCATGTTCAATCCGCCTCAGAAGCTTCCTGAGAATCCTCCGGTTTTTAAGATTTCTTCAGATTAAAATGAATTCAGTGAGACAGTAGTTGTCAGTACAGCAAACATGAACTGTTATTAGTTAAATCGGCATGCTGTATATTAACGAATCATACACGGATTAAAATGTTCGGGTAATTTTCGTTCAGCCTCTCTACACTGTTTCCACCTGACCTTTATTTTCTTCGTGAGATGGAAGAATTTAGAAAGTATTGCAGCGCTGTGGAGAGCTTCCAGCTGCAATAACAAATGGATTAGGCTAAGCGTAAAACAGGAGCATCAAACTTCATCCAGCCAGAGGGAAAGACCATTGACCATCCAGTGCGCCGGTTCCACTGGCAACACAAACCAAAGTAGGTCTCAGTTAGGGAGCGGGGCCCTGCAGTGTACAGGGCGAGGGAAAGGAGGTCGCGGGAGAGACCTAGTTCGCTGCGGAAGGTCATTGATAGAACAAAACGCAGAGCTTTGTTTTTCCGATTTGGTTTTGAAACAAAATAATGAAAGAACGAACCATACACAGATTATATTCCCCTCAGGATGAACTGCAGTAACTTTGGTGATCCTCTGACTTTTCATCTTGCGCCATCATGAGGTTGACATTTGTAATTTGTAACGACTGTTTTCTGGAATGTGATAAAATGTGGTTCAGGCGTTCCCCTCGAGGTGAACTGTAATAACCTTTGGTGATCCTCTTAATTATTAAATGAATCTTGTGCTAATACAGACTGAGCAGATTCTGTGTTCAGTGGGATAGAAACTGGAGTCTTTGAAGTGCTGAAGTGCTGTGCCGGAGTGGTTTGAACTGCAGGGGTGCAAAACATCATTTTAATCAGCATCTGAGTCTCAAATGTTTGTCAATGAGGCAGAAAATTAGACGTTGAGTGCTTCCCTTAGATCCTAAAGTTAAAAACACTCCAGAGCTCTTGCCAGAACAAGGAATCAAACCACATTTTGGCCCCCTGACTGATTTTCAAAATAAAAGGTCAATGGCCATTTCCAAACACACACACACACACACACACAGGCACACACTTGTTGTAAGGCTATGATGCAGAAATCCTTCTTTGGAATTGTAACTCTTATGTAATAACTACATATACTAAAACATACTGTACACATTTATGTGAGAAGGAACCAGCCACCCTCACTTCCCTACAGGAAGTATAATTAGAAAATTGTATATTAAAGTACAAGTACCCCTCTGACTGTTACACTATTATATTTTACATCATTACATTGTGACACCTTCACAAAGCTTGTCAGTCAAACCTTAAAATAAAAAAATATATACATTAAACTAATCAAAACGAAAAGCAGTCAATCTTCATATTTGGAACCATGAAATGTTTTACATCAAAAATTACTTAAACAACTGTCAAAATAGTTGCCAATAAAATTTCTGTCAATCAACGAATCATTACAGCTGTACTTGTGTAAACTGTTGGGGAGTTTAATTTATAACAAAACATCACATTTTATAAACTCTTCATATGTTTTGTGTGTACAAATCTGACTTTGTAAAGTAACTGAAGCTGTAAGATAAATGTAGTGAAGTAAAAACAACAATACCTCCCTCTGAGATGTAAAGGAGTAAAAGTAGAAAGTGGCATGAAAAAAAATACATAGGTAAAGTACTTCAGTAAATATACTTAGGTACTGTCCACCACCGGCCAGAGGAAAAGTTTAAGATCAGCAAAGTTATTACAGTTCATCCTGAGAGTGACGTCTGAACCACATTTCACAGCAATTCCTTTTATAAAAATAACACAATGAAATGATGATGATGATGATGATGATGATGAAAATTTGCATCATGTTCAGTCTGAACAAACCTTTAGAGTAGAATTGTTATATTATCTGCAGCATGGTTCGAATTACAGGGGGGATTGGGGGGGTCTGACCCCCCCTAGTTAAGGCTCAGACCCCCCCAAAAGAGGCAAAACCAACAGTTCAGGGGGATCTTTCTTACCTGTATTTGTAAATATTACAATATATTCCCCATACTCATGCCTTATATTCAAGAATCTTGAAATACGATTTTAGACACCCCTAAAACAAACCATTTCCTAACATTGATGTTAGTTGAACGTCTTGTCTGTCTGCATCGCTCGCAGCGCAGCTGCTCCAGTCCAGTGCATCACACACTAATGGAGACGCAGAAGGTTAATGTCAGTAGTTAACTATCTAGCTGCTTAATACACTAAACTTTCCTACCTTCAGAGATTCGTAATTAGCATTTCTTTTACTTAAAATGAGCTATGTGATGTTAGCTAGCTGAGAGCCCACCCTGCCACTTCATTATTCACTAACAAAGACCACGACTACAAACGTAGAAGATTAACAATGGCTCATTGCTTGTAATGGAGCCGAGATGGATTGTATGAAGAGAACGGATCGAGTGCCCGGAGGGTGTGCTGAGGGTTGTAGGGATGGGGGAGGGGGTCGAGGTATGATGGATGAAGGGTTGAGGGGAGGTCAGGTAAGGGATGAAGGGGAGGAGTCGGATCCACGCCGATGGATGCGTGAGTGGATAGCAGACCGGTGTCTACTGGCGAGAAGGTGTGCAGTCGAGACTCAGGGTGGGGCAGTCGTCTCTTGGTCCGCGGACGTGCGGAAATCCCCAAAGAACTTCAGGTGGAAAGGTGCGCGTGAGCTTTTCTGATATCGTTTAGGTCGTAACGGATGTAAGGGAGGTATGCTGGTGAGGACCAGCCGCCAAGGATTTGATTATGTTGTCTGGGATTCCCTGCCTGGAGATGGTGGAGGCTGCTCTGATGTGAAACGGATGCCCAAGTAGAGTTTGGGGAAAAGACGGATTTGGATAGAATTTTGCGGAGGAGTTGATGACACCAAAAGAGTGGCTACTTCCCTGTCTCTGTGACGAACAGAGGATCATGGGGGGAAGCGTGGCTGGCTATTATCGAGTCTACGTAGAGTTGTATGGTTCCTACGGAATAAGGTAAGAATCGAGTCGGAAGAGGTAGATGGGTTGCGGCAGACCGGATTGGTTAGTTTCGCTGCATTTGGGGTGATAAATGAGTGTGTCTGCGGATGGTATGGAGATGTCGGGCTACATGGCGTATAGACTCGGATGGTAGTTGAGGCTGGAGGTGGTGGACTCAGCGTGGCAGCGTGAGAAGCCGAAAATGTCAGTAGGAACGCGGAATCTAGGACTCTGTCCGCGTATGGAGTCGGGTGGCCCGATCTGAGCGAGAAAGAGTGTCGGCGATAGTGTGGCCTGGGATATGGGAGGCTCGGATGACGAATGGCGCTGTGCTGAAACCGAGGTGCAAGAATTGCATTATGTCTGGGCAATGGGACCATCTCTATTAATTATGTCTACTACTGTGCTAAGTCTGAGTATATTGTGATAGTTTCTTAGACAGTTTAGACCCCCAAAGAATGGCTGCGATAGACTAGGTTGGTGTCGTCGATGGTAGGGGAAGGAGGGAGGGCTGGAAATTTGGGTAGCCAGTCCGCTGTGGACTGGTATCCACACGGTCGAAGTTGTTCGGGAGTAGGCGAAGGCTCCGATGTATCTGGCATTAGATGCTCGTCGAACGCGTCGCTGTCCGAAAGATTGAGAACAAGTTCTGAGTCCGTCGTTGCAGGTAAGTGATTTCGTTTGTTTGTCACGCTCATGAGAAAGCCGAGATGAGGGGAGGTGAACGGAAAAGGTGTGCTTAAGTACTAGGTGTGCGGAAATTGGATGAGTTTGAGGCGTGGCCTTAGTTCCCGAATCTAGTTTATAAAACTTTGTTTATGAAATTTCAAATTTTATGTAATGGTCAGCTTACACTGGTGTATAGGCAATATAGAGTTTATTATTTCATTTGAAATAGTCCTGAGTCCTTTCACAAATAACATGGCCTTTGTTTTCCCGGAAATTCCCAATTCCCCAACAACAGTGTATGACTACTGCTTTATTGGACACAGATTACATCATTCACAGTCAACATGAGCAAGAGGAAAGGAGATATTTGCTAAAGAAAGAGTAAGTTCAGACTTTACACTTGATGAGAATCATAAAAATTAGGATTTAGATATAATGATGCAGACTGTATTTTATGATAGTGTCTTCAGTTCTGGTTCAGCATTTTGAGGGTTTGTCATGATGGTCTGACTTTCTGTCAGTTTTGCTCTAGAATACTTGGTGACCTCTATCTATAAAAGTTGTCGTGTGGTATGGGGCACCCATGAACTGGTGTAATGAATTTAATTTATCATCATCTACAGACTGCATACATTAGTTAAATAAGCAGGGAAGCATTGTAAGATTTTAGATCACTGAAGCACGCGCCTGTGCTGTACTGGGTGTCCTTTTTTGACCTGGAAAAAAAGTTGACCCCCCCCCACCCCGGTTGTCACGGTATAATTCCCACCCTGATCTGCAGCATCTTTCATATTACTTTTAATGACAGAAGCGACGCAGTCTGTCTCAGTCAACTTATTCTGCATCATGCACATATTGACTTTTGATATAAATGTCGATACTCCGTGAACTTTTTTAAACCTGAAGGGTCCTGTTCCTAGCAGCATGTTTCTAAAAGATATAAATCGTTGATATACAGCAGGACCTTTGTTTGCAGGCTCGGCTAATTTCCATTTTATCTCTTTCATTTGTTGGTCATTGATTTTATTTTTTGTCTCGTTTAATATTCATTGTGGTTTAACTTGCACATGCAGACACCGCATCAATATGCTGGCCTAATTACAACACCCAATAAAACCACCCAGGCACAAATATAATTATGAAATATATGAAGGAAGACAGAAAGGAACAAGAACAAGAGTGAACTAAAGTTTCAGTTTCTCTCTCGACCAGAAAGAAACAATAAAAGAGTTCAAGTGTTCCCCTTCATCTCGCTAAATTTCCTCCGTGGCATCATTTCATCTCTGATTTAATTAAATTCTCTGCTCACAAAGTAATAGAAAACTCATTACTAATATGAAACATGTTGGTGAAGGTACCATGTCATGTTTAATGAGCAGGATGTGATGAGGAGTAATATATTGCCAAATATATATATAGCCCAACTTCGCACTCAGCTTAAACCACCGCTATATTTTGGCTGCGTACATTCAGCAAAATATGTCCAAAGTTAACTCTCATGTCGTAGAGACGTGTCTTACAGGTCAAAAGCTTGTCCAGTCTCTGAATTCTAGTACTGAAACTGCATTAGCTCAATGGCCAAAATCACCACCAAATCCTTCTGTCCAGATGCAACTTGCAAGTAATGAATCAAAGCATGTGTGAATGTGACAGCACTCGAAATGAAGGTGTAAAAAAGCCCCATGATGAGTTTCTGTCTGTCCTGAACGTTGTGTCTGTACATGTTTGTGATTGCTCACATTAACCCCTTAATGCTGATTGTTGCAAATCCACTTCACGCCGCTTCTATTCTGAATGCAGCCGAGATAGCGTATGTATTCCCCCCACGCCAGTTTGTGCATCTTCGATACGTACCTAGGAACCTTTAACAAGCACTGGTTTATGCCTGCTAATTTGCATTATACCTACATTTATCTCTTCTATGTGCTATAGACAAATTAATAAATACAAAAATACAGCATTACTGGTGTAGCATGGATACATTTTCTTTTGTTTTGTTAAAAGTTATCAGACCGTTAAGTTACACTAGTTTAATTCAAGAACGACCAAGTTTTTTTTAAGCTTTATTCTTCAAGCTAAATTACACTGCTCCCACTGTGGTCGGCCGCTCCACGTGGGCCCGCCAGCAGTAACAAAAGACACCTGAAAGAACAGCCTAATTGCCAGACCGAGGACAGTCAACACTTGAGGTTTTTTTTTCTTCATTCCAGACACGGAGAACCCCCCGGAAAATTCCCTAGCAGAAAGCCAGGAATCGGGCAGCTAGCGTGGGGACCCGTGCAAATGGCCAAGGCAGGCCGCCGACCCACAGTAAGGCAAAACAAAGGCAAAAGGCATTCTTTGATCAGTGATGTCCAATAGTTTGTTAATCCGTTATGTTTAGTCCTTAAAACTCATAGCTTAACTCATAGCTCCTTAAGCGATGCATGTCTGATTGAGTCTCTGCAGACCCTTACCAAACCCCAAGCGATGTCTCTTGTTTTTGCATGTCAAAAGGCCAACTCCAGGGGAGGAAAACTTCCTCCCCCCTTTTGGCATTATCTGACCTCCCTTTTTGAGTGAGACTGGTTGATTCCACTATACTGGAGTTCGAGCTGAACGAGCAGCTCTCATCAGACCTGAACTTACATCCCTTTAGGTTTGTTTCTTGTAGTAGTGAAGTGTTTTACAGTGTAATGCTGATGGGGGCTGCGATGGACTGGTGATCTTCGCCCGATGCCAGCTGGGAATGGCTCCAGCCCCCCGTGACCCTGAACGCAGGATAAGCGGATGACTATGGATGGATGGATGGATGCTGAAGGGGGTGGTGATGGTGCAGTGGATAATACACATGCCTTTGGGGTGAGAGACCTGGGTTCAATCCCCTACACATCAACTGTGACACATCCTCCAATGTGTCCCTGAGCAAGCACTGCAAAAACTAAAATCTAAGTAAGATTAATTATCTTAATTGAAGGCAAAATATACTTGTTTTCTGTCTGACAAGATATTTCTTCTTGCCAGGCGGCTTTTATGTTAGAGAATTTCACTTGTTTCAAGTTTTTAAGTAACATGTGAAATATTCTTGTTCTGTTGGCAGATAAATTTGCTTATTTTAAGTAATATTTCCCCCATTTTATTGCTTTTTTTTTCTTGTTTTTGAGAGCTCAGCTTTTGCAGCGTAAACCCCTAGTTGTTCCAGAGATGTGTGACCTCTGACATATATAGCAATGGTAAGTCGCTTTGGATCAAAGCGTCAGCTAAATGAAATGAATAAATGTGGAGCGCTGTCCGTGATGATGGCGGTGCTGAAGCAACGACCCAAAACACATTATACAAGGATAGAAAAGTAAATCTGTGTTTCATTTGTTCTTTTCATGTTCAATAGGGAATACAAAATAGGAGAATGTGTAATATTTTGTTATTGTAAGTTTAACTAAGCTGTGGTTTAAGCCCTGATGTAAATGAACTGAAAGTCCTGGACTCAATCTCAGAGCTCAGTCCTCTTTATGAGTCAGGTTTGTCTCAGTGTCTACAAATTGAATCTGTTTGATTTGTTACACCTGAGTGCCATGTGTTCAGGAACAACATGTTGAAATCAGGCTCTTTCTTTGACACATACCTTCATCAGGTTCCCTTTCTGTGGACCTGCTCTGTGTGTTTTGTGAGGGTGAGTTGTGAGTCAGCCGACAGCCGACTGTATAACAGTCACAAAAAGACTTGCCAGGGCAGCAGGCAGTGACGAGTTGCAGGATTATTAAGGATTTACGTGGTATCAGCTCAGTATTAACAGTTCCTGCTGCAAGATTGTTGACTCATCTTCTCACTGTCACTGAGTCTGTTTGCACATTTGTGTCTGTGTGCATGAGGAAATGAGTTTGTTCTCCTGGGTATTTCCTCTGCTTACATTAGGTTTATATCTGTAGTTTATCAGAAGCGTGTTACTGAAGCCTCATACACATGTGTATCAATGAAGATAAACAGTGTGGAACCACCCACATTTCTAAATGCTAACTAATTAGCCAAATCTCTTTAAAGACAACACTGTAATGCTTCATGTCATACAGTATAACTGTTGACAATCTGCGCCTGAGGAAGGGCTGCTGCTTGAATCATCCGTGCACAAATAAAGGCCTGGACCCAAGAAGATTTCATCTTTTACCAGCTTGTGGCTTATTTCATGTGTTTTTTTTTGCTGTACAGACGTCTGGACTGGCAGTCACCAAACTCCCTACCTGTTTCTAGGACGAGTGAGTCTCATTTAATCGAGGAGCTGTCCTCCTGATTAATTTCTGGTTTTGGTTTTGAGGATTCAGGACCCATGTGTACTCACTGGAGCTGAGCACTTCATTATTTCTGTTCTCACCTTCACTAATAGTCAATAGTAGACACAAACATTCATCAAAGGTCATTTGCAGAATTCAAACTGGAACTCAGTGGCTGCAGTTTTAACAACCGAGTAAAAAGTTATTTATATACATTTCAGCCTAGACTTTAGGAAACTGCAGAGCTAAATGATCTTGTTGTTGTTGTTGTTGTTGTTGTTGTTGTTGTTGTTGTTGTTTTCCAATTTAATTAACTAGATAATTACAACACCATTCAATTATTGATGTATCTCTGGGTGTGTTTGTAATGTTAGGCAGTCTACCTCTCTCTGCATCACACACACACACACACACACACACACACACACACACACACACACACACACACACACACACACACACACTTCATTAATAAGTTGTTGTGTTCAGATGATGTAAAGCTTGGATGGGTTTCTATCAAGCGTTCATTCTCCACCATTTAGGAGAACTCATTAAACTCTAAAAAGGTGTTTAAAACAGGGAGACACAGAGAACCTATTCAGCAGCAGAAAGTTCTTGAAAAAAAGTGCAAATAGAATAAAAATGTTAAGTCAATATTCCCAAAGAGTTTTTCTGTAGCTGTGTTTGAACCTCAAGCAGATCGCGCTAAATGGCCAAATACAGAGCAACACATGCATAATGTATACACTGCCCAAATATAAATCTGTGTGGGTTCAAATGAATGATGTTCCCTTCACTGAGGTAAATGTGCCGTCAGCATTTCAACTGACTGACAGCTTTAATTGGCTGCGACTTCAGGCAGCAGAGTGAAGAAAATAATGTAAATGCACACTTTGCACATATATGCATATGAAAAAGAAACATGTTGGTGTATGAAAATGCAGAAGAGAAACCAAAGATGTCAAGGTAAGATTGGCTGTTATTCCCCAAATCCCTGTTACTCTTAAATCATCATGTCAGAACTTCTTTAACCTTTAATTCTTTCTAATCAACATGTTTCCAATGAGGTTTTTTGGTCCTGATCAAAGTCCTTACATATTGGCTATCTGCAGATACAGAGTTTAATCTGATGATTATATATACCTAAATGTGGATTAAATGTGTATCTGACTGCTGAAGCTACTAAATTTGACACCTTATTTTTCACAAGCTATTGATCTAAAAACTGAAGGTTTGTTTTCAAAACTATTATGTTGGTCAGCTTAGACATATGACATTTTTTGAGCTTCGACTCTTCGATAGTAATTAAGAGTGAATAACCCAACAGTGGAATATTCAAATATTCTAGGTCCAGCCCTAGTGACAATGCTATTTAATATGAACAACCGTTTAACTGGGAGAATAGTCTATGACTTGACGGTGTGGCTGGAGAGTGGAAGTTCTTCTATCACTAATGATCTTTGAGTACCGACATTGATTACAAAGAGCACTTTAACCTGTCTTCAAGTTACCCACAGAGTTAACATTGATTTGAGCCAGCTGATGTGGCCTGCTGCCAAAGATGCTGAATCTATGTATTTGGAAACGTTCATCTCAGAAATCAAGAGTTGGTGTGCAGTACATCCAGGCAGAGTTTGGTAAAGAAACATGTGCATGTGGTTAGTTTGAGTTTTTATGTAGTCTTAAGGAATATTTATTATTGTAGTGGATGATTTTGTGTTTATTTTATTTGTATTGGGATGTGTTAGGTTTTTTTGTTTTCTGTTTGCTTGTTTGTTTGTTTTTTAATTTTGGTCGTATTTTGAAAGGGTTGATTGTACAGGGTTCCTTTACTCATCCGTAGCTTGCCTTGCCATCTTCATCAGAGCACCACAATGGAAATAGGTTTGTAACTTTCTTGTGTTATCCTCGACAGGCAATGGCAGTTCTAGACCAATTTTATTGAGGGGGCCAGACTGGGGCCAGTTGTTTTGTCAGAGGGGCCCATTCAATCGGAGACAAACGAGACAAAGGCAAAGTTCAAGCTTTCAAAATGTCTTGTTTAGTATATAATGTTTTAGTATGTTTCAGTAACTTAGTTATATATTTATTAAATTACATTACACAAAACAAAACATTCCTGTTAGACCAGTAGGCTACTGTTATCGCTTTTTGTGTATGAA
>NW_025731677.1:0-554 GCF_021292245.1 Micropterus dolomieu
CAGACGGGAGGAGAATCCCATTGAGACTCTACATGCAGAGATCTGTGGAAACGTCCTACGTATTCAGAAAAAGACTCCTGTGTAGGCCAGAATTAGGCCGGTTTCCATTGATAACTTACTTAAAAAAGAGCACTAATCTTTCTCAAGTCCACAAGACTCCCTCCAATTCAAGAGCTGAGCCCTGACGGGAGTCCCTAATGCCGGCTGGTCCTGAAACTAACAAATCCTGCACCATGTCACACCTTTCTCAAACCAGCACTGCTTTACAAAGACCAGTTAGAGGAAACCAAATGATCCCTCAAAGCAAAAATACTTATTTGGAAGATTGGGAGGAAAATTGTTATCTAAACAAATCTGAATATCTCTCTGCTGTCAGAGAAATCAGGCAAAAATTAGAAACCTTCTGCATGGAGATGATGCAGAGAAACTTGTTACCTCAAGGCTTGACTACTGGAACTCCGTGCTTTCAGGCCGCTCAGAAAAATCTCTTAAGTCTCTCCAGTTAATACAAAACGCTGCTGCACGCATACTGACTAGAACCAGCAGGAGAGATC
>NW_025731678.1:0-758 GCF_021292245.1 Micropterus dolomieu
GAGTTGAAACACATTTGTGACATGTCCCTGCTGAGTTGTAAGTTGCAAAAAATCCTGGTGATTTTGGTACCCTCAGAGGATAATATTTTTATTCATATTTCTACTCCTAGTAAGTACTTCTTTGTTATCAAAATGTAAGTAATTTGTGTTTTGAGTAAGATATATGTTATAGAATATCAAATGAATTAAAATATTGTTTCTTTTTAAATAAAAATATGAGTTTAAGCATGACACCTGCCTCATCAATGCAGTAGCTGTATATTATGGTTCATTGCTGCAACACATCCTCATACCTAAATGACAAAATAGGTTTATTGTCAAGTGTCCCAAAATTACATACTGTATATGGCTGTTGGAAAGTCAAACACATTTGACTGTAACCCACAACAATACACATGCACATTTCCAGTATCAGCACAGAGAGGCTGCTGATCGGCCGGTGTCGTGCAAAGGTAGGTACCACAGATAGAAGGTGTTCCCCCGACAGTTGGAGCGCATGCATTCAGCGGTGAAGGAACTTCGAGTTCAACAAAGTAACTGATAAATATAACATGTAGATTGTTTATTTATACTTTTAGTATTGTTGTTTTATCAAAAAGGTTTTGCAAAGCAAGCTAATGCATGGCTTCCAGATTTACATTTACATTATGTTGAACTTTATATTTATCTTATAGCAAAATTTTTTTGCAATAGTCTGACAATGATAAAACTGACCACGGATTTAATCACTTGCTCATCATCCATGTTACTGTTTGGAA
>NW_025731679.1:0-872 GCF_021292245.1 Micropterus dolomieu
TGATGTAGATAATTGGTTGGGATTGGGGCTGTGTCTTAAAGAAAGACTAACTGGCTTGTAGGAGCCAGAATACTTGCTGTTTGGTAGGGGGTCATATACTTGTTTTTCCTCATCAGATGGTTATCAATTTTAATAAATTCATATGATGTGATTTTCTGGAATTTTCTTTGGGATTCTGTCTTTCACTGTTAGAATGTACATATGATTAAAATTGTAGATTGTTGCATTCTTTGTAAGTGGGCAAACCTGCAAAATCAGCAAGGGGTCAAATACTTATTTCCCCCACTGTACAAGCCCTGGCCTCAATCTCAGTCCACTCGTCTTCCACAACAATCTCCTAAAACATACACAATGGCTGCTGATAGTCAAATGAGTAGACAAAATGTCTCCAGTTTTTAGTCTTTTAGGTCAACAAGGCTAATTATGGGGCCCTGCACTTTGTTAATCATTTATCCCCTTTATTCTGATTTTGTCCCTCCTGACCAAATTCAGATGCTACTTGTGCTCCATCTGTGACTTTTGCATTTGTGTTTTTTTTAACTCTTCCAGGCAACAAAGCAGTATGTTGTACTGCACTTTATAACAGAGAATGAAGTGGAGGCAGCACCCTCAAAATGGCTTGAGTGGAGCGACGAGGTAAGATTTTTTCCAAGATTTTGAGCCATTTAGATTTCTTTATGAACTACATATCAATTACATTCAATGTATCTCCCTGTGTTTTATAAAGGTTCTATATTGCTATTGGCCACAAAGCAATGCTGGCATCCTGGCCAAAAAATGTCTGAAACAGATAAATTATTCAAATAATACCAAATCTATATACTGTATGTGCAACCAATACTTTCTTTCACCTACTTCTGCCACACATAGTG
>NW_025731680.1:0-733 GCF_021292245.1 Micropterus dolomieu
GCATTGGACCGCATACACTAGATTGCTTTTCTTGTGTTTGGGTGTGCGGTCTTTGGGGTGGACCAGCATCTGTCTTAGTGTGTTCTTGGGTTTAAAAAACACAGGGATGTTGTGTTTGTTGAAAATCCTCCTGAGTTTCTCTGATACTCCAGACACGTACGGAATCACAATGTTGTTGCGTTTGACCTTCTTTTCCTCCCCTGTAGTTTTGTTCTTCTTGGATCTTGTGGCTGTCTTCACAAAGGTCCATTTAGGGTATCCACAGGCTGTAAGTGCCCCCTTCAGGTGGTTCTGTTCCTTCTCTCTGGCTTGGGCGCTTGTTGGTATGTTTTCCGCTCTGTGGTGCAGTGTTCTCATGACCCCTAGCGGAAAACATACCAACAAGCGCCCAAGCCAGAGAGAAGGAACAGAACCACCTGAAGGGGGCACTTACAGCCTGTGGAACTTATTTGACAGTTTGGGCAGCGAACTATTCAGCAGGTGACTGGGCGCCTTCATCAGAGATCAGCTGGACATCAGCTGGTCAAATCTGAGAAGTCATGATCATTATTATTCTATATCTATAAATAACTATAAACAAAAAGAGAAACAAAAAACTTCAGCTGGCAGGTGACACAATTCATTGATAGAAAAACAGTACCGGGTTGGACCCCCTTTGCCTTCAGAACTGCCTTAGTCCTTTGCGGTGTTGGAAACCTTCCTCAGAGACTTTGGTCCATACTGACATGATAGC
>NW_025731681.1:0-461 GCF_021292245.1 Micropterus dolomieu
GATGGGGTGCTGAGTGTACATTACTGAGAAATAAAATGAACTTTTTTGATTTTTGGAAAATGGCTGCAATGAAACAAAGAGTGAAAAATTTAAAGGGGTCTGAATACTTTCCGTACCCACTGTACAAATAAAATCTCTTACTAAAGTTACCTAAAATTGCAAAGATTTCCAAGATCTACTGATTATTTTATTGATGACAGACTTGATGATGCTGCTTTATTCAGCTTCCAACAACGTGTTCAACTATTCTCTGCTCTGTTCTCCTCTCCACAGCATTGTTTCCTCTCCTCCCCTGACCAACTGTCCATCAACAGCAGAAACACACATCATCAAATAATCAAGATTAGTGTTACATTAACTAGAGTAAATTCAGAACAAAATTAGAACAGGATGTGTTGTTTCTAGAGCAGCAACAGTAATGTTTATTCACCAAAGTCACTTTATCTATGGGCTACTGTACA
>NW_025731682.1:0-1317 GCF_021292245.1 Micropterus dolomieu
ACACACACAGACACACACACATACACACACACACACACAAACACACATACACACACATACACAGAGACACACACAGACACACACACACATACACACACACAGACACACACACACAGACACACACACAAAGACATACACACATACACACATACACAGAGACAGATACACACACACACACACACACACACACACACACAGACACACACACACAGACATACACACATACACACACAGACACAGACACACACACACACAGACACAGACACAGACACACAGACACACAGACACACACACAGACACATACACACACACACATTCCTGTACGTGCCTCATAGTGAGGTCCAGGTTAATTAACTGCTGGAGTGAGGACCACCCTTTCTACTATACTTAGAGACAAATGCATGATAGATTCCAACACTGGGTGGCACCTTGATGCCAGTTTCCACCTCAGTTCCTTAAAAAACATGAAGGAAATTTTTAATTTTTTTAACCCAGTTTACCACTGGAGTGGGGACCTTTTCAAGGGGGCGCTATTGAGTTCGTTTCAGAATGGACTAGTTTAACTACCTTCTATTTTTAGCATTAAATTTAATAATTTTAATGTTCTAGTATAACACATTATGTAAAAATATGTCAGTATGGACATTTTTAAAAAGAATTGCCCAGTCTGAGATTCATAGATAAGCAGAATACCTAAATTTATGGAGGTGACCATCGATTTGACTGCTGTACAAACATACATACTTACTGGTCAATTACTGCTTTACTAAAGTAAATATAACTTGAGCAATCCACATATACAACTTTCAACAAAGCTGCAGGGATATAAAAGAAATCCATTTTATTTATTCATTTAGCTGAAGCTTTTATCCAAAGTGACTTACAATTGCTATACATGTCGGAGGTCACACGCCTCTGGAGCAACTAGGGTTAAGTGTCTTACTCAGGGACACAGTGGATGGGTCACAGTGGGGGATTGAAGTACGTTATCACCACCCCCAAATCCATTGTTTATTAAGCATAAACAGAAATAAATTATTCCAGAAACAAACTATTGCCTCTTGTACAACTCAAAAAATACAGTAAAGTGTACTGTATCATAACTACTATTAATTCACCAATTAAAGTGAGGGCCAATATGAAGAAAATTGATATTATCAGACAATCAATTGAAAACGAGGAACACTGTCTTGCAAAGTACAATGAAAACAAAATAATCCTTTGAATTTTTTACAACTGGTTTTGAGTTTTAGGAACGCTGAACACTAGCTTATTGTGGCTAGCCTTGCCTTTTACAGTACATCATCTGACACTATA
>NW_025731683.1:0-523 GCF_021292245.1 Micropterus dolomieu
TGGCTACTTTCCACCCCTGGAAATCTTTTTTGATGCCCTTTAATGGCTGGATTTATACCTGTGAAACACTTTCTCAGATTTCTTCAGGAACTCATAAACCAAGCTGGTTGGTGTGCTCACAAGGTGTGATACAGTTTCTTACTGTACACTATCCTGTACGCAGGATAAGCGGTTGACGGTGGATGGATGGATAATCTGAATCTGCTTAGTAACTAGTAACGCTTTGAAATAAATGTAGTTCAGTTAAAAGTACAATATTTTTGTGTAGAAGTAGTGTAGTAGTGGTGTAGAAGTACAAAGTTATATAAAATGGAAACGCTCAAGTAAAGTACAAGTAGCTCAAACATGTACTCAAGTACAGTACTTGATTATATGTACATGGCTACTTTCCACCCCTGGAAATCTTTTTTGATGCCCTTTAATGGCTGGATTTATACCTGTGAAACACTTTCTCAGATTTCTTCAGGAACTCATAAACCAAGCTGGTTGGTGTGCTCACAAGGTGTGATACAGTTTCTTACTG
>NW_025731684.1:0-1403 GCF_021292245.1 Micropterus dolomieu
AAATTGTGAAAGGAAGATTACTTTTAACACAAATTGAGTATAATGGAATAGAGTCTGTGTTTGTTAATGTTTATGCTCCTAATAATGGTCCAGAGAGGCTGATATTTTTTATGGAGTTAAGGAAAGTGCTAAAAAAATATGATGATAATGTTTGTCTAATACTTGGAGGTGATTGGAATTGTACAATAGACTTTGTTGTTGATAGGAATGGAGAAGAGCCTCATAGTAAGTCAAGGGATGTATTAAAAAAAGTTATAAATGAATTTCAGTTAACAGATGTATGGAGAACGAGGAATGAAGGAGTAAAGCAGTATACGTGGCTAAGAGTGGTTGATAATAGAATTAGTGGAGCGAGATTGGATAGGTTTTATCTAAAAAAGACATGGAACAACAAGGTGATGAATACTTTTATTAGACCTAATGGTTTTTCAGACCATCATATGGTCATATTAGATGTTAATTTGGAAAAAAACATGCAGATCTAATTATTACTGGATTTTTAATATTAAGTTATTACAGGATGTCTCTTTTTGTGAAAAGTTTAAAGTTTTCTGGGATATTTGGAAATTGAAGAAAGATTCTTTTGAAAACCTAAGTCAATGGTGGGATGTGGGCAAGACAAATATAAAAATGTTTTGTCAAAACTATGCTTTCCACTCATCAATTATACTGAAAGCAACAGTGAAAGCTTTACAAAGTGACATCGAGTTCATTGAAAGACAAGCTGTAAATAATAATGAAGCTGTACAGTGTCATGGGTTAAATAAGAAAAGACAAGAGCTAAGCTCTCTTCTACATGAGCAAGCAAAAGGAGCATTGGTAAGATCAAGATACTGTTCTGTAAAAGAAATGGATGCTCCAAGTGCTTTCTTTTTTAACCTGGAAAGGAAACATGTCCAACAAAAGATGATGTGCCATCTTCGTCGTTCGGACGGATCCGTGACATCAGATCCTACAGAAATGAGAAGATTGGCTGGAGACTTTTATAAACTATTATATACGGCTGAGAGTTGTGACATTGACTGCACTAAAGACTTGCTTAAGGACTTACCTCAGCTGGAAGAAGAAAAGAAAAAAGAGCTGGATGATGTAATAACGAGCTGGATGATGTAATAACTTTTCATGAGGTTACAGAGGCGATGAGGCAACTATCTAACGGCAGATCGCCGGGGATTGATGGATTACCGGTGGAGTTTTATCAACATTTCTGGGACCTAATAGGACCAGATTTATATGAAGTTATTTTAGAATGCATAAAAAATAATGCACTTCCGATAAGTTGTCGTCGAGCAGTTTTGTCATTGCTTCCAAAGAAAGGAGACCTTGGACTGCTAAAAAACTGGAGACCGGTATCACTGTTGTGTCTGGACTATAAGATTGTTTCGAAGTGTTTAGCAAATAGA
>NW_025731685.1:0-1572 GCF_021292245.1 Micropterus dolomieu
GGGTGGGCCTCTCCTGGAGATAAATCGCTGTAAGGCATTGATAAACGAGTCGGTATCGAGGGAGTGTGCAACTTCCAAGTGGATTGCTCTCGTAGTGAGACATGTAAACAAACATCCGTACCTCTTGAGCTCACTGCGTGCCTTCTTAACCAAGAATGGCCCGAAGTAGTCTGTGCCCACACGAGTGAATGGAGGCTCACCTGGAGTCACTCTAGAATCAGGTAAGTCCGCCATTTGCTGGGTTTGTGGCTTAGCTCTTAACTTGCGACACTGTAGACATGACTTGAGAGTTCGGTTAATGACGGTCCGTCCCTTTAGAATCCAGAAACGTTGACGAATTTCTGCAAGTACTCGCTCTGGACCTGCATGACCCAGGCGAAGATGGTAGTGACTGATAATCAGATGAGTGACATGATGATTGTTAGGTAGGATCACTTGATGTTTTGCCTCAAAGGGAATTGGGGCATTTGTTAGTCTGCCTCCCACACAAAGGAGTTGGTCGTTTTCATCCTCAAAGGGTTTAAGCTTGAGAAGAGAACTGGGTTTTGCTTGAGAAGATCCGAAAGATGCAGTTTGTATGTAATTGAGAATGGCTGATTCTGCTTGTTGGAGCTCACTTACAGTAAGAGGGTCGGATAGATGCACACTTGTTTTCTTGCGTAACAAAGCCTTGACACGCAACAGGATAGAAGTAGCCCTTTTCAATCGATGCCAACTGGAATATCGTTCCAGTAGTCTGTCCACTGCATTTTTCATCACTTGGTTTGGTTTTATGCTAGCTGCATAGACCTCTTTGGCTCTTTTAATTTCTGCTTCCTCTGGCAAATCATTTATGATAGGTTGAGCAGGCCAATGCTCCTCCTCCAGTTGAAGAAAGTGCGGACCATATACCCATCGTTCACTTGACAAAATCTCTCCCATAGTCATTCCTCGAGAGACATCATCCGCAGGGTTAGAAGCAGAGTCAATGTGTCTCCACTGGCATGGTTCTGAACGCTCATGTATTTTTGAAATACGGTTGGCTACGAATGTCTGGAAACGACAATGTTTGTTGTTGATGTACTGAAGTACAATGGTACTATCTGTCCAAAAGAAAGTCTTTTCAATTGGAATCTCCAAGTGGCGCTTGATATGCTGATCCAGCTCCGTAGCAACTACAGCTGCAAGTAGCTCCAGACGCGGTATGCTAATTGGCTTGATTGGTGCAAGTCTGGCCTTTGACATCACCAGCCTGCAGGTGTTGCCAATCCTGATGTATGAAACAGCGCCGTAAACCAGTTCCGAAGCATCGGAAAAGTGATGGAGCTGGGTCTCTAGCAAGCAACTAGCGGATGTTGGTCTAAGACATCTTGGAATTTTCAGCGCAGACAACAGAGGCAAGTCATTTAGCCATCTATGCCACTGTGCTGCTAAGTCTACCGGTACCTCCTCATCCCAGTCGACTTTCATGCGGCACAACTCTTGAAAGATTGCTTTTGCTTTGAGCACGAATGGACTTGCAAATCCTAAAGGATCATAGATGGAACTAGTAGTGCTCAATACTCCTCTCTTTGTTGCAGGTTTGTCCACTGC
>NW_025731686.1:0-564 GCF_021292245.1 Micropterus dolomieu
TTCTCAGTATGAAAGTTTGTAATGATTGACAGTTAGCCACACAGACCCAGGTAAGAACAAATGGCATTAATCGTTGCCCTGATTTCTGCAGACACCATATGGGCATCGCCATTTAGGTACTTGGACCCAGACCACGCTCTCCCTCTTTCTTTAAAGTGCTAGCCTTTCATGTAACTCCAGATCTGCATATTTAGCCCACTAAATGGATGAGAATCTGGAATCATTTGGTGCCTTACTAACTCATCATTACATGTACCTACAGTCATGCAGACACCTGTCCTTTATACAGGAGTCTTCCAACTTTTATAACTACTTGAAATAAAACCGTTCCTTCAATAACTTTTTTGAAATATCAGCCTTTGAAGTGGACCCAAAAATCCATCCACGTAATGCAATAGATAGGAATCTGGAATCATTTGGTCCCTCAATAACTCACGGATACTTGCGTCTAGAATTGTGGATACACTTGTATGTGATGCAGCAGTTGTCAAGCTTCTACTGGTACTTTGAATCAACCCGTTCCGTCAATCAGTTTTAGAAATATTAGCCTTTGAAGAGCACCGA
>NW_025731687.1:0-1028 GCF_021292245.1 Micropterus dolomieu
GAAACAATTATTTTCTTTTAATGCTGAAAGCCTCAAGTATCAGGCTCCACATGTGAGATGCTGTCTGTAAAGAGGGTGAAGGTGATTGGTCCTAAAGGAGGGTGACCCGGGTAGGGTGGACAGGTTGGAGCTGGGTCTAGTACAGATCACCATGTATTTACATTTCCTTATGCACAAAGGCAGAGCCACAGTTACAAGGTGTTGTTGTTACCATAAATCATGATGTAAATATGTGAAAGTGCCAACAGGGCCCTTCTCTGGTGCTGGAGGAAGGAGTGGTGTTCTGCTTTGTCCTGCCAGTCCAGCATTTATCTGAACAGAGAGTGATGGTAGGTGATGGGGCCAGCCTTGATACTATCATCAGTCCTCAAACCTGCACAGGCACACATCACCCGTCTTGGGACTCAGTTTCACTTTTATTTTACTTTACACGGGTTCAAACAGTGCAGAGCTTCCCCTGGTGGCTCATCAAATCAGAATTAAAGCCAAGAAAGGCAGTAAAAGACTTGAAAGCTCCAGAGCCAGAGGAGATGCTTTCTGACTCTCAGTAATGCTCACCAGGTTTCACCAAGCGGCAACCATAAGTCTGCCTACATAACTAATGACAACTACAGGCTGCATTAAAATATATCCAAAAAGAATAACAATGAATAAAAAAAGAATAACAATGAATAAAAAAAGAATAACAATGAAATGAATGACCAAAAAACGAAAAACGGGCCGTTTTAGTTGGTTTTTCGTTTTGAAACAAAAAACGAATAAACGGTATTTTCGTTTTTGTATTACAAACGAATTACGGATTATCCACAGATACCCTGACCCATCCGAAACCAATGAGGGCGGAGTGGTAGTGGATTGAGTCAGCACCGATGCTGGCTTGTTGAAGGTGTGTAACACCGTTTGCTGCACAATGGGGGGCCTTTCTTTCAATTTGCGTTCCCTGTGACTTTGTGGCTTAACATGTAGGATTTTTTTATTTCAAAGCTACTCTAACTCTGTCATGTCACCATTCACAGGTTAACAACGTA
>NW_025731688.1:0-710 GCF_021292245.1 Micropterus dolomieu
AGGCAGAGAAGGAGAGGAGGAAGGAAAGAAGGAGAGGGAGGAGGAAGGAGAGGATGTATAAGTATGTAGAGGAGGAAGGAGCGGAGGAGGCAGAGAAGGAGAGGAGGAAGAAGCGGAGGAGGCAGAGAAGGAGAGGAGGAAGGACAGAAGGAGAGGAGAAGGAGAGGAGGAAGGAGAGGATGGAGGAGGAGAGGAGGAGGCAGAGAAGGAGAGGAGGAAGGAGAGGAGGAGAGGAGGAGAGGAGGGAGGAGGAGAGGAGAAGGAGAGGAGGAGGCAGAGGAGGAGAGGAGAGAAGTAGAGGAGAAGGAGAGAAGAAGAGGAGGAGGCAGAGAAGGAGAGGAGGAGAGGAGAAGGAGAGGAGGAAGGAGTGGAGGAGGCGGAGAAGGAGAGGAGGAAGGAGAGAAGGAGAGGAGGAAGGAGAGGAGGAGGCAGGGAAGGAGAGGAGGAGGCAGGGAAGGAGAGGAGGAAGGACAGAAGGAGAGGAGGAGGCAGAGAAGGAGAGGAGGAAGGACAGAAGGAGAGGAGGAAGACAGAAGGAGAGGAGGAAGGAGAGGAGGAGGAGGCAGAGAAGGAGAGGAAGAAGGACAGAAGGAGAGGAGAAGGAGAGAAGGAGAGGAGGAAGGAGAGGATGGAGGAAGGAGAGAAGGAGAGGAGGAGGCAGAGAAGGAGAGGAAGAGGCAGAGAAGGAGAGGAGGAAGGAGAGGATGGAG
>NW_025731688.1:730-1114 GCF_021292245.1 Micropterus dolomieu
GAAGGAGAGGAGGAAAGGAGGAGGCAGAGAAGGAGAGGAGGAAGGACAGAAGGAGAGGGAGGAGGAAGGAGAGGATGTATAAGTATGTAGAGGAGGAAGGAGCGGAGGAGGCAGAGAAGGAGAGGAGGAAGGACAGAACGAGAGGAGGAGGCAGAGAAGGAGAGGAGGGAGGAGAGAAGGAGAGGAGGAGGCAGAGAAGGAGAGGAGGAAGGACAGAAGGAGAGGAGGAAAGGAGAGGATGAAGGAGAGGATGGAGGAAGGAGAGAAGGAGAGGATGAAGGAGAGGATGGATGAAGGAGAGGATGTATAAGTATGTAGAGGAGGAAGGAGCGGAGGAGGCAGAGAAGGAGAGGAGGAAGGAGAGAAGGAGAGGAGGAAGGAGAG
>NW_025731689.1:0-1082 GCF_021292245.1 Micropterus dolomieu
AAGCGATACAACTTTGCACCGGATAACATTAGCAACTGCTCAGTGTTAGCCGGCGAGCTAACGTGACTTTCTCTGTGTTTCTCCAGCTTTACTAATGCTCGCTTTGTTCTTGCTCGACATCATCTGAACCTGTTTGGTCTGATGGGCTTCAGCACATAAACCTTTATTGTTGTTTTGTGGCCTTACGTGGAGCCCGTGTTTTACTGTGAGCCGGTTATGTTTATGCTGTTAGTGGACTGCATGTCGTTAGCTGCCGTGTTGTCGCTGTAGCGTGAGAGGCTCGGGAGCGCGCACAGGGCTGAATCCGACCCGGTGTCCTCACATTAAAAGCAGAATAGTGGCTGATGCGAGCAACGGAGAAAACAGGCGTGTGCTTCATTTCTAAGTGACTTTTGAGCCCATTGACAATAAGGCAATGAAAAATTGATTTACTAAAATCAAAAACTCACATATGGCCCCTTCAAATTACAGTGAAAATAGCTTCATATTTGAAGCAACGACGGTTTCCTGGTAAGGGCTCGTCCGAGATTTGAACCCGGGACCTCTCGCACCCTAAGCGAGAATCATACCCCTAGACCAACGAGCCACAAAGCACCTTTTCTGTTTTGATGAAAGACTCAGATTTCATCAACGTTAAATTAAAGAAGAGCAAGCTTTATCTATTAAAAGCACCTGCGGGTTCATAGCAAGTGCTCCCCCGGGATTTGAACCCGGGACCTCCCATTCCAAGGGCTCGTCCGGGATTTGAACCCGGGACCTCTCGCACCCAAAGCGAGAATCATACCCCTAGACCAACGAGCCGCAAAACTTCTTTTCTGATTTGATGAAATACTCAGATTTCATCAGGGCATTGTGGAGTTTCCAGCGGCCACTAGCGGTGTGGTTTTAAGATTGCAACCAGGCGTGTGCTCGTACACGTGCTGGCTTTAACTCATGAGCGAGCATAATCCGAAACACAACCGCTTTCATACAGAAATCCTGCAATAAACGCAGAAACGCCTGCATGCGGGCTGTGGCTTTTCTCCAGACATGTTCAGGCTCTGTTACTTCAACGTTCCCGTCTCAGAGGCAGATCATCACCG
>NW_025731690.1:0-551 GCF_021292245.1 Micropterus dolomieu
ACACACACACACACACACACACACACACGAACACACACACACACACACACACACATGAACACATGAACACACACACACACATGAACACATGAACACACACACATGAACACATGAACACACACACACACACATGAACACATGAACACACATGAACACACACACAGTCACATGAACACATGAACACACACATGAACACATGAACACACATGAACACACACACAGTCACATGAACACATGAACACACACACACACGAACACACATGAACACACATGAACACACACACAGACACATGAACACATGAACACACACACACACACACGAACACACATGAACACACACACACACACATGAACACATGAACACACACACAGACACATGAACACACACACACACACACAGACACATGAACACACACACAGACACATGAACACACAGACACACACACACACACACATGAACACACATGAACACACACACAGACACATGAACACATGAACACACACACAGACACATGAACACACACACACACACACACACACGAACACACATG
>NW_025731692.1:0-1600 GCF_021292245.1 Micropterus dolomieu
GACTTAAGGACTCCCTGCTAAAAGCAAGAGAGCTCCCTTCTGCACCTGTGGAACATGAACATGGAGTCATGGAGTTCCAGGAGCCACAAAATCGGGAGGGTGAGTAGGAGATTTACGCCTGCGCCACAGTGTCACAACTGGCGTGGCACTGTCCTCCTGAGTCCAACGGATGGGCTGGTTCTTTGGCCCATCCCTATTTCAACAGGGTCTTCTGCCACCAGCCCCATGTCTTCCCTGGTCCTCTTATGAGCATAGTCAACTATAAACATCACCTGCCTGGTCCTCCTATGAGCAGAGTCAAATACAATCATCACCTGCCCGGTCCTCGACTGAATAGAGAAAACACGTATTGGAGTGGCCAACGCAGAACGTTACTGGTGTTACAACATATTATCTTCAATAAAATAACATCAAATGTTTCAATGATCACAATTATTCGGCATTCCACACAGCGGGAGAACAACGAGGTCTTCTTTACACACCTCATTCATTTCTCTGACAATTAATGTGCCCTCCCCCTCCCTTCCAAGCCTTGCCATTGCAGCGGCCATTCAAAGCCTCTTTAAGACACCCCGCAAAGGGACCTGGCTTTGGCTTTAACTGTAAAAGTCTGTTTTGTTACATTCTATGTCACATGACATTTCAATAAAACATCAAATGTTTCATTGATTACAAGTGTACTAAGGAGTATGGTTACACTACTTTCTATAATTTCCCTGTTTTCTGTATTCCACAGAGCTTGAGTGAAGGAAAAGGAATTCAATACTTTGCAGGCATATGTAACAATCCTGGGAGGTGACCGGGAAATTCTCCAGGAAAAGACACAAGACACAACTGTGAAGAACCACCCACTGGTTGTCTTCAGGCAGTTCTCGGTTGAGCTGGTGCAAAAAGCCCCACTGTGGTCTTGGACTCCGCATCATGTCCGCTGATCAGAAACACAACCAGACCCAAGGACTCCTGGAGAATGCGGGCGTCGATCCCGCTACCTCTAACATGCTAAGCGAGCGCTCTACCATTTGAGCTAATTCCCCTGTGCGGGGAGCAGGCACCTCACTCGTCCCGTCTGCCTCCCCTCCATGCCACGCCGTTCCAATACTAGACAAAACCAACTGTAAGTGGCCTGAATTCGACTTTCACTGCAAAAAGGGACCAGCAGCAGACGAGGTGGCCGAGTGGTTAAGGCGATGGACTGCTAATCCATTGTGCTCTGCACGCGTGGGTTCGAATCCCATCCTCGTCGCAGGATAGTTTCCTTTAGTCTGCCATGTCACAAATATACCTGGCTCCTTTGGAAAAAATGAGGTCAGTTTGTCCAAGGAAACGTTCTCATCGGTACACCGCCGCTTGCACTGAACTCAAGTCTTCACACATTCCATTGAACAAAACAACTGTACTGCAGATAGATTCAACTATCTCTCGCAACTTAAGGTTTCCACTTTCCGCCTGTGCATAGCATAAGTACTGCAGATAAATTCCACTATCTCTCGCAAGCTAAGGTTGCCACTTTCCACCTGTGCATAGCATATGGCCACGTAAAATGCCTGTTCCTCTGATCACAAACAGAAGAACCCAAACTCTCCTGAAGAAAGCGGGCTAC
>NW_025731693.1:0-1403 GCF_021292245.1 Micropterus dolomieu
AGCCAAGGCCTTTTCTCCATGTATACATTGCTCACAGTCCTTTTTTCCAGGCACTCTACATCGCAGTTCTCTCTACCTCACTCCATGCTCTCTTGCTCTCTCATGTTTGACTTTGTTCTTCTGTGGAAGCCTGGGGGTCTCATCTACAACAGGAACAGACAAACATCATTTCCTATTAGTCGATGAAACCTCAGGTATAATTTTTTTAAAAATGCTCATGTGTATTCAAGTGCTTTAATTAAATGTGACAACCAAGAACTGACAGATGATTGCAACTCTCTTACCATGGGACAAAAAAGGTTAATTGTTAAAGGTCACAAAAACACATTTAATATTTACCATCATCAGTGTTGGGCAGTAACGCTTTACTGTAATAATATTACTTTTCCCTGTAACTAGTAGTGTAATTGTAAAGTGAAGTGTAGTTACTTTTCTAAAAAACTCGTTACTAAACGCACCATCCTTGACATGAATCCACGACTGTGCGGCAGCTCAGCGGTACCGTATGTAAAGACCATAGCATACTCGCGGTTGTGAATACGATATTAGTTAATAACTCGGGAGAGATGCTTTGTTTGGGGGCAAAGGCAGGGTGGTAGTGAAAGCAGTGTTTCCCATAATTAGCCTATAATTTGGTTAATTGTCAACGCTGACCACCACATTAATTTTAAAAATTTTTTACCAGGCATATTTAAAATCATATTTGACTGAGGAGCTGTATTGAGGAGCAAATATTCGTGCAGCACCTCCTTTCTCTCTCGTGAACACCGCTGCACAAACTTGTCTAAAGTCTGTGTTCGGTCCCGTTCATACAGTGTTTACTGGGAGGCTGCTGAGCGCGGTGTCATTGCACGCTTGGCTCCTGTTCTGGTGCCCAAACCAGCGCCGCTTGCTGAGGCCTAAAACCTCCAGTGCCTGAGTAGAGGTGTAATGTTAAACACAAAACACTCCCAGGTGCTGCGAGCTCCCAGTCCGGGCTGAGTCAGCTACGACCACTAGGCTAACTGAGCTTATAAGATCACAGCAGCTACTTAATGGCACTTAGCAGTTACTTTAGCAACAAGTAACACATCTGTTCATCAGCAACCTCTGTAAATCACAGAGAGTTGAGACAGAGCAGCTGGGGGACATGGGGAACTTTAATGTTATTTTATGAGCCCCAACAGTTACTGTGTTGCCTTAGTAGACAGCAGAGGACGCAGACAGAACTAAATAGATTGTGCTCTATAGCACGACAGTAATGATCTCTCTGAAAAGATAGATCGTGGAGACATTTTAATCGTCCACGATCTAATATTGCCCACCCAGTAATAAGTAAAGTAATACTTTAAAGGAGTAATAACTAGTAATATATAATAATTTCTGAGTAACTTGCCCAACACTGACCATCATAAATTAGAAGA
>NW_025731694.1:0-2517 GCF_021292245.1 Micropterus dolomieu
ATGGATAGCATGCCTCGCTTGGTTGCTGGCTTCTGCTTGACTTTCAGCTTGAATTTAAAAGTATCCGTCTCGATACACCACTGCAAACCCAAAGCTCTGTCCAATGGCAGCTTATCCCTATCCAGATCAAGTTCATGCAGGTTCTTAGACTTAAGATCCTCTGGTAGGCCTTGAAGCACTTCTCGACTATTACTAATCCATTTAGTGAGGGTAAACCCTCCTCTGTCGCAAATGGTTATAAGGTTCTTAACCATGGTGACTGCATCCTGTTCAGAGGGCAGACTCTTTAATAGATCATCCATATAGAAGTTTCGATTGATCGTTTCAATTACTTCTGTTGGAAAGTTGGCCTGATTATCTTCCGCGGTTTTTCTAAGAGCAAAGCAGGCGACACTAGATGATGAAACCGCTCCAAATAAATGAACAGTCATGCGATGCTCTACAAGACCTTGTTCCAGATTACCATGAGGCCACCATAAGAATCTTAAGTAGTCCCGGTGTTTCTCTGCCACCTTAACCTGGTGGAACATAGCCTTTATGTCCGCCATTACGGCCACCTGTTCCTGTCTGAACCTCATAAGAACTCCAACTAACGAGTTGGTGAGGTTTGGTCCTTGTAAGAGCTGACTGTTGAGCGAGGTCCCTTTGTACTCTGCTCCACAGTCAAACACCACTCGTAGCTTTCTTTTCCGTGGATGATACACACCGTGGTGTGGGATATACCACACCTTCCCTGTTGGCGTTTCCAACTGATGCTGCGGCACTTCTTCAGCATAGCCATTGCTAATAACATCAGCAAGAAAGTTGTTGTACTCTTCATGAAAGTTTGCGTCTTTCTGAAGTCTCCTTTTTAAACCACGAACACGTTGCATGGCAACACCAAAGTTGTTCGGCATCGAAACATCTTTCCCTTTGAAAGGCATTTGAAACGTGTAATGGCCGTTTTTAAACTGAGCAGAGCTTTCCATTATCTCCACAAACTTCCTTTCTTCCCTTGACATTTCTTCCTGTTCTGCAGAAGCTTGCTCATTGAAGTCATAGTTGTACTGGCTGGTTAACAGTTCTTCAATTCTATCAAGGGCAATTCTGTTGGCATGAACTAAAGAGTGGTCACTTCCACAGTCGCTACTTCCTTGTAACGGACCATTTATTACCCATCCCAATAGGGTTCTGATTGCATAGGGTCCTTCACCTTCACGACTGTTAATCACCTCCCAAGGCTCCATCAACTTGGAGTCGTTTGTGCCAAATAATAGGTCAACATCAGCATTTATATGAGGAATCTTTACCTCCTTTAAATAAGGCCATTTTCTCAGCTCCCTTTCGCTGATTATATTGGCTGTAGAAACAGGCATCCCTTTCAGGGTACACACTTTGGAAAGTGGATAGTAGCACTCACCAGAAACTCCTGAAATTTCCAGACCATCCACAACGGAGCTATCTACTGCGTTATGATGGCCCAAAGTGCGGATATGAATCTTGCATTTACGCCCTTCCATGTTTAACCTGTCAAGGAGCTTCCTGGTGCAGAAAGTTCCTGTACTCCCTGGGTCCAGAAAAGCATAGGTTTCAATAACCTTGTTTCCCTTTAAACACTTCACTTTAACAGGCAAGATGGAAAGAATTCCATTGCAGTGGCCAGCCCCTGTAAGACAACAAGCGGAGGATGTTGTACAGCTGTCGGAAGTATTTGACTGCTCAGCAATTTTGTGCTCACCATTCTTCTGATCCTTTTGAATAATCCTTTCCTTCTCTCCTATGTGCAAAACACTGGGGTGCGTTCGATTGCACTTATTGCAAATGATACGCCTATCACAATTCTTACTCAAGTGTCCTGTGCACAAGCAACTGAAACACAATCCTTTCTCCTTTAGATAGTCCAGTTTCTCTCTGTGTGTCTTTTTTCCCCAGTTTAAAACATTTTTCCAAAACATGATTACCAGCAGCACAATACAGGCAGGAAATAGAATCATTCTTGGTAAAGGATGTCACTTCTTTCTGAGCCTTTTCCTTCTTGTTACTATCTGGTTTGCTGTATCCATCCTCAATGACTACCTGTGTTGCAAAGCTGTTTCTTCCCAACAGAGGTTTTACCTGGAACTTGTTTGCTTTTATAGCTCCCTTGATAACAGGTAAAGTATCCTGTATGTTGCCAAAGACTGGATCTGAAGTGATTCTAACCTGGCGCTCGATGAACTCCACAATGTCTGAGAATCGTGCTCTTCGCCCAGTTTTCTCCAGTATCTCACATGCCCTTGTTCTCCACTTGTCTCTGAGTTTATACGGAAGCCTTTGACTCAGAATCTTTATGTTTGCTGGCATGTTAAGTTCCTCCAAGTACTGAAGATCCTTCATAGCATTGGAACACTCACGAAGGAAGAGTCCATAAGCTTTAAGCGCTTTAGGGTCCTCAGCTTTGACACTTGGCCATCCCATAACCTTCTCCATATAAGCTTCGGTTATCTTAAACTCATTTCCAAAGTGCTCCTTAAGCAATTTTTTAGCAACAGCGAATCC
>NW_025731695.1:0-687 GCF_021292245.1 Micropterus dolomieu
GTGTGTGAATGTCTCTCTCTCTCTCTCTCTCAGTGTGTGAATGTCTCTCTCTCTCTCTCAGTGTGTGAATGTCTCTCTCTCTCACAGTGTGAATGTCTCTCTCTCTCACAGTGTGAATGTCTCTCTCTCTCACAGTGTGAATGTCTCTCTCTCTCTCACAGTGTGAATGTCTCTCTCTCTCTCAGTGTGTGAATGTCTCTCTCTCTCTCTCAGTGTGAATGTCTCTCTCTCTCACAGTGTGAATGTCTCTCTCTCTCACAGTGTGAATGTCTCTCTCTCTCACAGTGTGAATGTCTCTCTCTCTCACAGTGTGTGAATGTCTCTCTCTCTCTCAGTGTGTGAATGTCTCTCTCTCTCTGTGTGTGAATGTCTCTCTCTCTCTCAGTGTGTGAATGTCTCTCTCACAGTGTGTGAATGTCTCTCTCACAGTGTGTGAATGTCTCTCTCTCTCTCACAGTGTGTGAATGTCTCTCTCTCTCAGTGTGTGAATGTCTCTCTCACAGTGTGTGAATGTCTCTCTCTCTCTCAGTGTGTGAATGTCTCTCTCTCTCTCAGTGTGTGAATGTCTCTCTCTCTCTCAGTGTGTGAATGTCTCTCTCTCAGTGTGTGAATGTCTCTCTCTCTCTCAGTGTGTGAATGTCTCTCTCTCTCACAGTGTGTGAATGTCTCTCTCACAGTGTGTGAATG
>NW_025731696.1:0-1033 GCF_021292245.1 Micropterus dolomieu
TATGCATCCGTCATGTAACTCAAAAGCATTGGCCTCTTTCAAACCCTTTTTCTGTGCAGCCTCAGTTGATTCTCTCTCTCTCTTCGTGTCTCTTCGGGGCTCTGTGGGGCATCACTTCCAGGACTCGGTGTTCTTCTTGACGCTGAACATCGCTCTTAATGACTTTCGCTGTATTTTTGGAGTCGTTGTCATGCTGCAGAATAAATTTGGGGCCAATCAGATGCCTCCCTGTTGGTATTGCACGATGACTAAGTGTCTGCCTGTACTTCTCAGCAATGAGGAGACCATTTATTCTGACTGAATCCCCAACTCCTTTTGCAGAAATGCAGCTCCAAACTTGCAAGGAACCTCCACCATGATTCACTGTTACCTGCAGACAGTCATTCTTGTACCGCTCGGCCTGCTCCTACAGCCAGATATTAAAAATATTGACTCATTAGTCCAGAGCACCAGCTGCCATTTTTCTGCACCCCAGTTCCCTGTGTTGTCGTGTACAGCTGGTTTCGTGCATAGCTGAGTCGCTTGGCCTCGTTTCCATCTCAGAGGTATGGCTTTTTGGCTGCAAGTCTTCCATGACAGCCAGTCGCACCGCTTTCTGCCAGTTCGGACCTGATGGCACTGCGGGACATCTTCCGATTTCAGAGCAAAGTAAGCATGAGTTGTCTTTCTTCTGCTGCATTAAGTATCCTTGGCTGACCATAGCACCTACAGTTCTCAAGGTTGCCCGTTTCTTTGTGCTTCTTCAAAAGAGCTTGGACAGCACATCTGGAAACCCCTGTCTGCCTTGAAAGTTCTGCCTGGGCGATACCTTGCTGATGTGGTACAAGTACCTTGTGCCTTGCTGCTGTGCTCAGTCTTGCACGGTGTATGACTATTGACAGTCAACTGTCTTCAGCAACCTCCCCTTGTTAGCTGAGCTTGGCTGTTCCTCACCCAGCTGTATTCCTCCTACACAGCTGTTTCCAGTTTCAATTGTTGATGTTGTTTCCACCTACATGTTTCATTGGTGATCAACAGCACCTGTAACTGTTTA
>NW_025731697.1:0-1071 GCF_021292245.1 Micropterus dolomieu
TCCCAGTATGTTTTAGAATTGACTTTAAAATTCTATTGATCACTTTTAAAGCTCTTCATGGCCTCTCGCCTTGTTATATTTCTGACCTTTTAGTCCCATACGCACCAGCACGTACCTTGAGATCCTCGGGCAGAGGTCTGTTGTCTGTTCCAGAGTCTCGACTGAAAACTAAAGGGGACAGAGCGTTTGCTGTCAGGGCCCTGAGGCTCTGGAACAGCCTGCCCGAGGAAATCAGGTCGGCTGAGTCAGTGAACTCTTTTAAGTCCCTTCTTAAAACATACTTTTATAGGAGAGCTTTTCCCGATCATATTTGACTTTATTTTATCCCTTTTATTTTATTGTATTTTACTAATTTTATATTAAATTTTCATGCTCTTATCTTTTTTTGTATTATTCTTTACACTTGTTAAAGCACTTTGTAACTTGTTTTTGAAAAGTGCTCTACAAATAAGGATTATTATTATTATTATTATTATTATTACACTCACACACTCACACACACACTTACACACTCACTCACACACACACACTTACACACTCACTCACACACACTTACACTCACACACACACACACACACTCACACACACACACTCACACTTACACACTCACTCACACACACTTACACTCACACACTTACACTCACACACACACACACTTACACACTCACTCACACACACACACACACACACACACTTACACACTCAGTCACACACATTCCTGTACGTGCCTCATAGTGAGGTCCAGGTTAATTAACTGCTGGAGTGAGGACCACCCTTTCTACTATACTTAGAGACAAATGCATGATAGATTCCAACACTGGGTGGCACCTTGATGCCAGTTTCCACCTCAGTTCCTTAAAAAACATGAAGGAAATTTTTAATTTTTTTAACCCAGTTTACCACTGGAGTGGGGACCTTTTCAAGGGGGCGCTATTGAGTTCGTTTCAGAATGGACTAGTTTAACTACCTTCTATTTTTAGCATTAAATTTAATAATTTTAATGTTCTAGTATAACACATTATGTAAAAATAAGTCAGTATGGACATTTTTAAAAAGAATTGCCCAGTCTGA
>NW_025731698.1:0-991 GCF_021292245.1 Micropterus dolomieu
TGGGATTATTCCCCCTCTCCTTCTGTTACAGTGGACCTCATGTGCAGCTGGACCTTTACATCTTCATCATATTCCACATAAAATACAGGATAGAGATCTGAACTACAAGAACAACATCAGGCTACAAATTTAGTCCAACAAGCCTCCCTGGCTTTGTCGGCCGCCACGATATTAGATTTAGCCGTTAACGTGTCTTCACATTCATAATTTCCTGACACTGCCAACGTGCGTTCCTCTGCCTCTTTTTATACGAACGCGCACCAACAACCTCTGATCCACCTTCGTAGTTTAACTCCAGTGTAGCAGACATTTTACCCTGAGCTGGCTGAACTCCCTTCGTAGTGCAGGCAGAAAGGCAACAGTAACGCCAACAACCCAGGTACGCAGGGAGACCTTACTGCAGTACATCTAAAGAAAGTGGTCCTGACTGAATGACAGGTCAACTTTCTCTTGTCGTTGCTCCTTCCATGATTGGATGGATCAGTTCAACATCCAGCTCATAAAGATATTACTGTAGCGCTGCAGTGGGAGTTTACCAGCATGTAGTGTGAAGCTGTGTCAGACTCTTGGCTCATGAGGTCCAGCTTGGAAAGGTCTTGTTTGCAGTCTGTAACCTCACCACTAGAGGCTGCGGAAAGCTACACTTTGTTCCTTCAAGGAAGGACTCCTCTATTATTTGCCGTGTTTACATCTTGAAGAACCCTTAAATTAGACGACCGTATAGAGCTCCATTCATTTAAACACCAATATTAACACATCAGTAAATGAATGAAACTGTCTCATAATGTACCATTGGTTTGTAGTGTTTTTATTATTGCAGATTTTACAATAAATTTGAGGAGCAGACAGGTGGAGGTAACTACACCATCAGGGATGAGGCAGCTGCTGGTTTCAGGCTTTACAGCTGAACTCCAGAGTCCTGGTCTTTTTCTGCCCGGGAACCACCAAAACCTCAACGTGACACTGAAGCGTCTGGAAAACACAACAGGAA
>NW_025731699.1:0-984 GCF_021292245.1 Micropterus dolomieu
CTTCGTTTAGAGTCAAACTTCTTTCATTATTTTAATCTCTGGATTCATCTGCATCTTTGCTCCAAAGGTCTTCTGCTCTAAAAATGTCAAATTGTATGACTTTTTATCTCTTTTCTCTAAAACCTATTTTTGCAAACTCGTCCCAGACGGTTTCTCCAATCGACCTGAAACTTTGGCAGGATCATCTATGGACGCCGCTGATCAAAAGTTATCAAAAGAACTTTGATACGTCAATCTGTTTTTTGGGGGTTTTTTCCATAAATTTTTACTTTTGTGTATTTACGTACAATTTTACATAAATGCCCGTAAATCAAATTTGGCTTAAGCTATTGTCACCAAACTTGATGCGTCTGCTCAGATGCCCGGCCCGAGCTTTGCTGAGCAGTCCTGGGATTTTCTTCCACTAGGGGGCGCAACACTTACAAAACGCTGATACCTCGTAATTCGCTGGCTGGATTTGTATGAAACAACACACCCAAAACCGGCAGAATGACGCATGATTTTTAATTTTTTTTTTCTCACCAACATCTTGACTGTTGTAAGCGTTTGAAGTTTAAAGTGACAAAACTATCCGGGTCTGGCACATGTGACGTCACTACCTCAACTTGTGAGATGTTGTGTAGAAGGCGCTTCTCACCAGTAAGTGACTCAGTCAGCAAGTCACCTACTCTGGAGATCTGACGTTCCAGAGTTGAAACCCCCAGGTGGCTGAGACAGACTCGATGACAATGGAGGTGTTCAGGTCATAGTGGGTCTGACTTTTCTATTTTATTTGGATCCCGTGACACTTTCTTCTTATCTTTCTCTGCCTAAAAGTGTTTGTGCAGCTTAAACTTTAAATCTTGGAAACACAAAATGTCGCATCTGGGTTGAACATTTCACCCAGTAGTCAGGTACATAAAATTACACTCTCTGATCTCAAAGTGATGCTGTAAAAATTAAGTTTGCGTTTCCGCAATTATCTTCAAGTCCAAATTCTTTCAT
>NW_025731700.1:0-790 GCF_021292245.1 Micropterus dolomieu
TTTTGACATCATGTCTGATTCTCAGAATGAGTGAATTGCAGTTTTTAGTGATTGCTTTGGTACTATTATCGCAAGTATGTGGTAAAATTTCACAACGCCTAGTTTTTTCTGTCACTGTGGTTCTATTCACACATGTATGTGTAATATTTCTCCACTCAGTACAAAAAACACAGCAGATCACCAAAAAGACTTTTATCATGTGGTGTATAACATATGTGCATTTGACCATTACAGTTTAACATAATGCTCTGTAGCTGGGGACAGTGAACCCTTATGGGGACAGTGAACCCTTAAGGGGAAGTAATGATTGATGGGTGTGCAAAGAGTGAACCTTCCTATGGAATTTGACCTCTGACCCAGTGGTAGGGGGAGTAGAGATTAGTGTCTATGAAGGGACTTTGCCCTTATATGGTATTTTGCAGATACCTAAACATGTCCTATATAAGCTGTGTTCAATGTACAGAGAGACAGAGTGGCCATCGGGCTGGGTCACTCTCCAAGCTGCTGCAGAGCTTGTAATTGATGCTGAATTCTTTGATGTAATAAACTTTTATAATCAAGAACAGTGTCAAGCGGATTTCTTCTCAACACATCATCGCAGCATTATCGTTCGGACACCACAGAAATTGGCGACCACGAAGGGACCGTGTTGTGCCAGAATTCATCGTTCCATCACAGGCACCGTCGAGCTGACTCCCGCTCCAGAAGCTAGCGTATAGGGTGAGTTTTCTCATAAACTGTGGGCGCTGGTCAGTTCGTGTGTCTGTGTGTGCGTTAAAGGGTACACCGG
>NW_025731701.1:0-1065 GCF_021292245.1 Micropterus dolomieu
AGAATATATTCTCAGATGATACTGCCTATTATTGATTATGCTGACATTGTTTACCAGAATACCACCGACACTAATTCAATGCCCCTTAATGTTGTAGTTAACTCGCTTTGTAGATTTGTCTTGAGGTGTCCTTATAGAACTCATCACTCTTTAATGTATGAATCACCAAACTGGTTGCAACCTAAATCAAGAAGGCAATTCCATTGGATTCAGTTTATCTTCAAATGTGTTTATTTTAACACGTCTCTTTAACATTGCGTGGAAGTCGGGTACAGTGCCGAAGGAGCGGCAGACTGGGGTGGTGGTTCCCCTGTTCAAAAAGGGGGACCAGAGAGTGTGTGCCAATTACAGGGGTATCACACTTCTCAGCCTCCCCGGTAAAGACTACTCCAAGGTGCTGGAATGGAGGGTTCGGCCGATAGTCGCACCTCGGATCGAAGAGGAACAATGCGGTTTTCGTCCTGGTCGTGGAACAACGGACCAGCTCTTTACTCTCACAAGGATCTTGGAGTGGGCCTGGGACTATGCCCATCCAGTCTACATGTGCTTTGTAGATCTGGAGAAGGCGTATGACCGGGTCCCCCGGGAGATACTGTGGGAGGTGCTGCGGGAGTAGGGGGTGAGGGGGGCCCTTCTCAGGGCTATCCAATCCCTGTAAATCCAAAGCGAGAGCTGTGTCCGAGTACTCGGCAGAAAGTCGGACTCTTTCCAGGTGAGGGTTGGCCTTCGCCAGGGCTGCGCTTTGTCACCAATCCTGTTTGTGATATTCACGGACAGGATATTGAGGTTCAGTGGGCTTGGGATCTCGTCACTGCTGTTTGCGGACGATGTGGTCCTGATGGCATCATCGGTCCATGACCTCCAGCTCTCACTGGATCAGTTCGCAGCGGAGTGTGAAGCGGTTGGGATGAGCATTAGCACCTCTAAATCTGAAACCGGTGGAGTGCCAACTCCAGGTAGGGAATGAGTCCTTACACCAAGTGAGGGAGTTCAAGTTCCTCGGGGTCTTGTTCACGAGTGAGGGGAGACTGGCCCTAGGGAGGTGTTCCAGGCACGTCCACGCAC
>NW_025731702.1:0-936 GCF_021292245.1 Micropterus dolomieu
CATATGCAGACTGGCATACCTGGCAACATTTAAGACTGGAAATAAGAGATTTTGTTCAGTAGTGGGGGAATGGGACAGGACTTGTTGAAAATGTTCATTTCAACTCTGAATAAATATGTAGGTAAACAACAGGTAACGTTACAGTGATTTAATAACTTGAAGTTACTGTAAGCTAAAATAACATTAGCTCCTTAGATGCTACAAGGTAACTAGCCTTTGATAGTTCTGTCACCTGATACACATGAATAGCAGACCCAAAAATAAGAAACTCAGCCCAAATATTTAACGATTGATGAAAGTTTGTTTAGGTTAAATTCACCAGTGACTTAGCCAAATGGTAAAGTTGAAGTAAAGTTAGCGTCAGGTGGCTAAGTGTTGGCTAGCGGTTTAAAATATAACATAAGTGCTTTAGAACGTTGGACAAACACAACAATAAACAGCCGTTTATTCAATTCAAACATTACTGGCTATTAATTAAAACAAATCAAAAATCAATGACTTTTGGATAACGTTAATCTTCATCAAAGTTAATGTTGATCCACCCCAACCACCATCAACTTTAACATTACCAGACTTTATTTGTTATTCCATACCGTTAACGTTATATCTTTGCTGTTACAAATCATGCATGTTAGCTAATATGTTTAAGGTTAAATATGTTGTAAACTTTGATCGCTTCTCATCTGTGACCTGTTAGACTCTTGGGCCCTCTTGAAGTTAACGTTAGTGTTAACTAACTGAAAAACACCAAAGGGTCGACTACAGAGGCTGACTGGTTAAGGTGTTAGTGCCCCAACGTTAATTTACAGACAGACTCCTTTTTATCAAATGCTTAAAACCAAGAACAGTATAACTGTTTGACATCTATGGTTCTATTGTGGAGAGGTATTTGATTAAAATACGTGCATATAGTCTTTAGGATCATATTAAAAGTTA
>NW_025731703.1:0-757 GCF_021292245.1 Micropterus dolomieu
GAGGAGGAGAACAGGAGGGGGAGGAAGAGAACAGGAGGAGGAGGACACAGGAGGAGGAGGAGGAGAACAGGGAGGAGTAGAACAGGAGAACAGGAGAAAAGGGAGGATGACACAGGAGGAGAAGAACAGGGAGGAGGAGAACAGGAGAAAAGGGAGGAGGAGAACAGGAGGAGAAGAACAGGGAGGAGGAGAACACAGGAAGAGGAGAACAGGAGGAGAACGGGGAGGAGAACACGGGAGGGGGAGGAGAACGGGGGGAGGGGGAGGAGGAGGAGAACAGGAGGAGGAGAACAGGGAGGGGGAGGAGGAGGGGGAGGAGAACACGGGAGAGCAGGGAGGGGGAGGAGGAGGAGAACACAGCAGGAGGAGAACAGGGAGGAGGAGAACACAGGAGGAGAACACAGCAGGAGAACAGGGAGGAGGAGAACACAGCAGGAGAACAGGGAGGAGGAGAACAGGGAGGAAGAGAACACACGGGGAGGAGGACACAGGAGGAGGAGAACAGGAGAACAGGGAGGAGGAGGACACAGGAGAAGGAGAACACAGGAGGAGGAGAACAGGGAGGAGTAGAACAGGAGAACAGGGGGGAGGAGGAGAACAGGAGAAAAGGGAGGAGGACACAGGAGGAGAAGAACAGGGAGGAGGAGAACAGGGAGGGGGAGGAGAACACGGGAGAGCAGGGAGGGGGAGGAGAACAGGGGGAGGAGGAGGAGAACAGGGAGGAGGAGAACAGGAGAAAAGGGAGGAGGACACAGGA
>NW_025731704.1:0-582 GCF_021292245.1 Micropterus dolomieu
ATTTTTAAAGCAGAGCTCTACAGATTTTACACATCGAAGTGCGTTTCCAGCTGTTGGGGAGTGCTAAATGTAGTATTGAGCCTTTAGTGTCTACTGAGGGAGCTGTTTGAAGTCTGTTAACTGTCCTCAAGTGATGTCACATGAATGAGTGTTGGTCGCAGCTAAGGACCACAAGTTAGGGAAGAAAGAAAAATAAAAAAAGAGCTCTACTAGCCAAGAATTTACTAATTGTTAAAGCCACACAACACAGTAAATACAGATTACTTTAAAAACTGTTTATTCAGGCCAATCATAGGTAAGATACATCTTAAAGTCAGTAATAATAATAATAAATTTTATTTATAATGCACTTTACATTTCAGGGAAATCTCAAAGTGCTACAACAACAAGGGGTTAAAAACAGTTCCAGAAATTAACAATAGTAGTGGAGGAACAACTTCCTTTTAAAATTAAGTGTTTTTAAAACAAATCCCTGATTAAAAATAAACTCAGATGCTTAAAAAGGGAAGTACCAATACATATCAACGGATCCCTGATCATGTACAGCCATCACACAACCTATAAAGTCTCCAGTCTGTCTCA
>NW_025731705.1:0-1206 GCF_021292245.1 Micropterus dolomieu
TTTGACTTCATGTTTGATTACATGGAAAAACTGGTTAAGAGGGCAAAAGAGCTGCATACACAGTGGAAGTGTTGGGTTCCCCCTGCTGAACGGAAAGATTTTCAGCTGCGGGTCAGAAATCTTGAGCAGATCATCCCTAAGTTAATGTCAAGAAAAGCAGAGTTCATTCAAGCAAAAGCTAAAGAAGACGCCGAAAGAGTTGTGAGTGCAGCTACTATCAACTATCCAACAGCAGCAGTTAGACTGAAGCCTACTTCCCTCCCTAAGTTTACTGGCATCAGGCGAGACTTTCATCGCTGGAAAAGGGATTGGGAGGCCCTCCAGAGGCAAGGAGAACCCACTGGTTCAAAGGAAGTCAAAAAGTTCCAGCTTCTTGACAGTTTGGATGAGAAAGTAATGAGAGATCTTCGATTAATGAATTATAACACCGCAGGAGACATCTTTCGTGTGCTAGAGAATCGGTTCGGAAGCCAAACTGCGATCGCTGTTGAGATAGTTGAGGAGCTCCAGAGACTTCCAGCTGCCAGAGGGCACCAGCCCAGGAAAATTGTTGAGCTCATCCAAGCTGTGGAGAAAGCCCTTGAAGATCTGAGTGATCTTGGTGACACTGGCGCTTTAAGGAACCCTCTGGTGACAAAGTCAATTGAGAGCAAGCTGCCGGATGCACTAAAGAAAGAGTGGCTTCTCTATGCAGCTGAGAGAAGCAGTACTGACCCAGAAAAGCGCTTTGATTATCTTCTGGCCTTTCTCAAGAGTCAAGAGAGTATCTACGAACAGCTGGATCAATTGAGGGATGAAGAGCCGCTGAGGAAAGAAAACCGACCGGAGCAAAGGCAAGCTAGAACCAGAGCCTCAAACCAGTTAAGTAGCAATCTCTCTGGATGTGGTGTCTGTGGGGACATCAAGCATAAGAAGAAGCTGTACTTCTGCAAAAGGTTCCGTGTGCTCAAGCTCACAGAGAAGAAGGACGCAGTGCGGAAGCTGGGAGCCTGCTGGAAATGTCTGGAGGTCCATGACGAGGGTAATCACTGCAAAACTTTGTTTTTGTGCAGAAATCCCGATTGTGGGAAGCAGGGAGTCGCAGACCATCACTACTATCTGTGTCCCAGTGCTGAGGCACCCAGAGACAGTATGGCTCAGAGGAGGAGAAAACACAGCACAGTGGGAGGTGAGAGCTGGAGGAATTACACCGAGGCTCAGGAAAAA
>NW_025731706.1:0-642 GCF_021292245.1 Micropterus dolomieu
ACACAGCTCCAGACCACACAGCTCCAGACCCCACAGACACAGACCCCACAGCTCCAGACCCCACAGCTCCAGACCCCACAGCTCCAGACCCCACAGACACAGACCCCACAGCTCCAGACCCCACAGCTCCAGACCACACAGCTCCAGACCCCACAGACACAGACCCCACAGACACAGACCCCACAGCTCCAGACCCCACAGACACAGACCCCACAGACACAGACCCCACAGCTCCAGACCACACAGCTCCAGACCCCACAGACACAGACCCCACAGACACAGACCCCACAGACACAGACCCCACAGCTCCAGACCACACAGCTCCAGACCCCACAGCTCCAGACCACACAGCTCCAGACCACACAGCTCCAGACCACACAGATCCAGACCACACAGCTCCAGACCCCACAGACACAGACCACACAGATCCAGACCACACAGATCCAGACCACACAGCTCCAGAGCCAGAAACACCAGGAAGTGATAGGAGAGAGGAGAGAGATGAGAAAGCACAAGACTACCGAAAGGGGAGAAGTTGTGTTAGTAACATGCAATAATGGGATAAGGTTGCATACAGAGGGAGAGAAAGTAGAGGAGAGAGGAGCTCAGTGCATCATGGGAAATCCCCCGGCAGTCTAGGCC
>NW_025731707.1:0-1070 GCF_021292245.1 Micropterus dolomieu
TTTTCCTTCACTCAAGCTCTGTGGAATACAGAAAACAGGGAAATTATAGAAAGCAGTGTAACCATACTCCTTAGTACACTTGTAATCAATGAAACATTTGATGTTTTATTGAAATGTCATGTGACATAGAATGTAACAAAACAGACTTTTACAGTTAAAGTCAAAGCCAGGTACCTTTACGGGGTGTCTTAAAGAGGCTTTGAATGTCCGCTGCAATGGCGAGACTTGGAGGGGAGGGCACATTAATTGTCAGAGAAATGAATGAGTTGTGTAAAGACTGTGCACTCTGACAAACTGTTTTGCTTCTGTACCCAGAATAGTTAATAGTCACTGATCTTCATCAGAGAAGAAAGGGTTAAAAGCCTCCTGGAGAATGCGGGCATCGATCCCGCTACCTCTCGCATGCTAAGCGAGCGCTCTACCATTTGAGCTAATCCCACTTCACGTTGAAGGGGGCTCCACCAGAGAGCTGTGTTCTGACCATCAGTCTCTCCCTCCTGCAGACTGTGAACGTGACTCTCCTGGAAAGTTTGTGTCTCAGAAAACAGACGAGCTCAAATGTTTCTAGACTGTTTCTCCACAAAACTTGACTGATTCCTATTTAGTAGATAAGGTCAGAGAAAATCTTGTTCATGACAATACCTGTGGACTTGTACTTGAGTAAAGCTTTGGGTGCAGGACTTTCACTTGATGGAGTTTTAAGTATTTTTACTTTCACCTATTCAGTAGACTTCCTGCAATTCTGATAACACAAGTGTAGGGCTGTGCAATATGACGATATCTATCGTTTGGCGATAGAGAAACTTCTATCATTTATAATTATGCTCTATCGTTTACATTGTTCTGTCACAAATTCCACACTTTATAATATTGTGGTGAGGGAATGGCGATATGCATCAACGTGACGTTAGCTTTACGTTGGAATTCGACATCTATCAAATGTCCAACGTAAAACTAAAATCCAACTTGAAACTCACTTCACCGTCCGTTCTTCCACACGGGCCGGTGTGGCAGGGAAGAAATTTGCTTTAGAAATAATGGACAACCCTATCCAGCAGTGCCAGCAGTGA
>NW_025731708.1:0-1952 GCF_021292245.1 Micropterus dolomieu
AAATGTGGGAAATGCTTAAAACTCAAACAAGGAGCGAGTGTTTTTGCCTTTCTGGGGACTCTGGAGGCGCATCACAGGACAGTGCACCAGACTGGCTAACGCAGAGCTTTGTAAGTCGTTAGCCAGCTCTTTTTTCCCTTCCCCTAACCCTAACCCTAATTAGGGGCAACTCCCTAACCTCGACATTTTTTTCTAGAAGTGCCACAGCACTCAGAGTTGGACAGAAATGTTTCTCGTCGCCTCCTGAGCTGGAAAAACTTCTTTTCTCAGCTTTTTCATTTTTTGGAATCTTTTTCAGAAGCACTTTAAAGGTATGCTGCCTTTGCAATTCCATTCAGCGTTTTTTTCTGAACATGTACATACAACTTTTATTTATTTTGCACACCACAAAAAAAGTTGCTATATAGTGACCAACCACCAGGTGGCGCATGGAAAAAATATACTGTAACAAATGTGAAATTGGAATTCATGCCACTTTCTAATCTACTTTGCCTTAATTTCCCATTTTTCATTGCTGTCATTCATCCATTGCATTCATTGACGATTTCATTTTTATATCACACTTTATGTTTTTTTTCAAAATCTTTCAGATGGACAATTGCTTATACACTTTTTCTCAATGTTTTTGTAAACTCAGTAATTTACATTCTTACACATTCCATGGTAACACAAACCACGTTCAACATTGCAGCCTCCTCACTTAGGCACAGATCATTTTACCGCATCCCACATACAGTATATCATTACTTGGAACATTGTGATTCCACTATTCCAACATGATTCATCACAATATGGATTCAGACAACTTTCCCCTATAAAGTAATACCAGAAAAAGTCTAATGGTCTAGAATTTCTCCCGTCTGTCTCCACACACAATATAAACCTCCCCACTTATGGAAAATCCTTCATTTCATATTCCACATTCCTCATTCCAACTTCTGAACATGGGCAAATCTCATGATTCTACTATTTAAACACACTGTATCAAAACAAGTGTACACATGTATGAATTCCAGATTCCGAACATAGGCAAATGTTGGGATTCAACAATTCAAACACAGTGTATAACAATATGGAATAAGCCCTCTCTCTCTGTCTACCTTTAAAATAGAACCCTTCAAAATAATTCCAGATTTGAATCTATGGCCCACTAAATAGATGAGAATATGGAATGATTTCTTCCCTTAATAACTCATCATTAATTGTGACAAGAGCGATGCAGCCACCTGTGTGTGGTAAGGCACTCTTAAACCTCACACTGGTACATGGAATGAGGTTTCTCTCTCTTTCTGCCTTTGCAGAATTGGCCTTCAAAGTCATTCCAGATTCTCATCTATGGTGCACTCAATAGATGAGAATCTGGAATGATTTGGTCCCTTAATAACTCCTTGATGTTTGTACCTACAGTGATGCAAACACCTGCCCCTGATACCGGAGTCTTCTACCTTTTATTGACACTTGAAATCAACCCGTTCCTTCAGCCAGTCTTTGAAATATCAGCCTCTGAATTGAACCCAAAATGGCATCCATATAATGCAAAGGATGAGAATCTGGGATCATTTTGTGCCGTCTGTCTCCACACACAATATAAACCTCCCCACTTATGGAAAATCCTTCATTTCATATTCCACATTCCTCATTCCAACTTCTGAACATGGGCAAATCTCATGATTCTACTATTTAAACACACTGTATCAAAACAAGTGTACACATGTATGAATTCCAGATTCCAAACATAGGCAAATGTTGGGATTCAACAATTCAAACAGTGTATAACAATATGGAATAAGCCCTCTCTCTCTTTCTGTCTTTAAAATAGAACCCTTCAAAATAATTCCAGATTTGAATCTATGGCCCACTAAATAGATGAGAATATGGAATGATTTCTTCCCTTAATAACTCATCATTAATTGTGACTAGAGCGATGCAGCCACCTGTGTGTGGTAAGGCAC
>NW_025731709.1:0-757 GCF_021292245.1 Micropterus dolomieu
TGTCTCTCTCTCTCTGTGTGAGTGAATGTCTCTCTCTCTCTCTCTCTGTGTGAGTGAACGTCTCTCTCTCTCTCTCTGTGTGAGTGAATCTCTCTCTCTCTCTCTGCGTGAGTGAATGTCTCTCTCTCTCTGTGTGAGTGAATGTCTCTCTCTCTCTGTGTGAGTGAATGTCTCTCTCTCTCTGTGTAAGTGAATGTCTCTCTCTCTGTGAATGAACGTCTCTCTCTCTCTGTGTGAGTGAATGTCTCTCTCTCTGTGAATGAACGTCTCTCTCTCTCTGTGTGAGTGAATGTCTCTCTCTCTCTGTGTGTGTGAGTGAATGTCTCTCTCTCTCTGTGTAAGTGAATGTCTCTCTCTCTCTCTCTGTATGTGTGAGTGAATGTCTCTCTCTCTCTGTCTGTGAGAGTGAATGTCTCTCTCTCTCTCTCTCTCTGTCTGTGTGAGTGAATGTCTCTCTCTCTGTCTGTGTGAGTGAATGTCTCTCTCTCTGTGTGTGAGTGAATGTCTCTCTCTCTGTCTGTGTGAGTGAACGTCTCTCTCTCTGTCTGTGTGAGTGAATGTATGTCTCTCTCTCTGTGTGTGAGTGAATGTCTCTCTCTCTGTGAATGAACGTCTCTCTCTCTCTCTGTCTGTGAGTGAATGTCTCTCTCTCTGTCTGTGAGTGAATGTCTCTCTCTCTCTGTCTGTGAGTGAATGTCTCTCTCTCTGTCTGTGAGTGAATGTCTCTCTCTCTGTCTGTGAGTGAATGTCTCTCTCT
>NW_025731710.1:0-671 GCF_021292245.1 Micropterus dolomieu
AGACCCAGACCTCACTGATCCAGACCTCACTGATCCAGACCTCACTGATCTAGACCCCACAGACCCAGACCTCAAAGCCCCAGACCTCACTGATCCAGACCCCACAGCCCCAGACCTCACAGATCTAGACCCCACAGACCCAGACCTCAAAGCCCCAGACCTCACAGCCCCAGACCCCACAGACCCAGAGCCCACAGACCCAGACCTCACTGATCAAGACCTCACTGATCCAGACCTCACTGATCTAGACCCCACAGACCCAGACCTCAAAGCCCCAGACCTCACTGATCACGACCCCACAGACCCATACCCCACAGACCCAGACCTCACAGATCCAGACCTCACTGATCCAGACCTCACTGATCCAGACCCCACAGACCCAGACCTCACTGATCCAGACCTCACTGATCCAGACCTCACTGATCCAGACCCCACAGACCCAGATCCCACAGACCCAGACCTCACTGATCCAGACCTCACTGATCCAGACCCCACAGACCCAGACCCCACAGCCCTAGACCTCACAGACCCAGACCTCACTGATCCAGACCTCACTGATCCAGACCTCACTGATCCAGACCTCACTGATCCAGACCCCACAGACCCAGACCCCACAGACCCAGACCTCACAGACCCAGACCTCATAGACCCAGACCTCACTGATCCAGACC
>NW_025731711.1:0-3928 GCF_021292245.1 Micropterus dolomieu
ATCTCAGTATAAGTGTACGTCACTCCCCAGCCATACTGACTCTGTACCACTGTAACACAGAGCACATCAGACACAATCAACATTAATAACAGACAAAGTGGATCAAACTACATATGGTTTGAGGGAAACGTAACCTGGACAACCTTCAAAATCCTGAATTATCTGCAGTCATTGTCACAGAAAGTTTATAAGGTGTTTGTCATATTTTAATGTTGTGAAAAGTTGGGTTTCTGCTTGGGTCCATTCATTCAAAAAAATCTAAACAAAATGCCTGAAAAGCTTATGTGTCAACACACAAGTAATCCAAACAGAAAATTAATAAAATTACATTTTACTCTCTTTTCTGGGATGGAGCCGCAGAACAGTGGTACATAAAATACTCACAGATGTTCTGTATCATTCTTCTTCCAAGTCACTTCCTAACTCCTGTTCTAAATATTTAATGTTTTATTACCTTTTTTATGTTATTTCTGAATAAAACCAGGGTGAACAGAGAGAAGTCTAAACACAACGTCTTGCTCAGTTATACACAGTCAGTGCAAAGGAAGATGTACACATGCTTTCTACAGTTCATCTCTATGTGCACTGAGGCATGACATCATCCAGTCTGAAGGTGCAGTGAAGTGAACAGGAAAGTATCAGACCTGTGACCTTTAATGCAGTTTACTGACCGGGATAAGAGGAGAAATATAAATTATTAGAGAGTCTGTGCTTTTCTTGGTCAGTTCTCTCTCTTCACTCTGCGGTCAGGTTGCTGCTGAGTTAAGTGTGAAAGCTAAAAATAAATACAGCGCACTGAGGTGTGGGAGAGTTTCTAGCAGCTAAACATAAGATAACAGAAAACTGCTATCAAGATCTCTGACTTTAGCACCCGCTGAATGAGGGTAAATTGTTGGCAGATCGTCAGACCATCCGCCATTTTGGCAGACAGAGAAAACGTTCAACAGAAAGACACGTGTAGTAAGTTTAGTGTAGCCTATTATGGTGATCGGTACACACCCCTGCCTCACACACAAGACACACAGAGCAGTCAGCTCAGGTAATATCTGTGGTGGTGTTTGAACCAAACTCAGCAGTGGAAGAGGCCCAGTCCCTCCTGAGTGACAGCCGGTGAGCTTACCAGCAGCACCGGCCAGACAACAGGAGGGAACTCCAGTGTTGATGGAGAATCATAAGCTTGTCAATCAGAGACAAGAGACATCACTTGGTTTTATTTTCGTTGGCCAACTTTTGTATTGAAAGGAGTATTTTTTGTTTGCTTGTTGGGATCCAGAAGAAGACGTTTTTATTGAGATAAGGACCCATTCATTGGTGGTTTAACTGACTGTTAGGTTTCCTGTCATCTGTAACGTACCTTTGAAATATCAGGCTGTTAGTGATTGTTAGGTTAAGTGAAATTAATGTCATGTACTAAAAGACATGCACAATGTTTTTTGTGTTTTAAAATTTGAATGATAACATTATTTACATCACAGTATGCCTAAATGAGCAGAATGTTCATTTAGGTTATCTTGGTGCATTTCTAAATTGACAGATACAATTTCTGTGTGTTAGACAAAAATACCTGCTTGTCACAGTGGCAGGCAGTAAAGAAAGTTATTTTTGGACCTTGCTGCTGTCAACACAGAGCACAGAAACATCACACTGAGGTCAGACAGTACAAAAGGAACTAGCAGGAGTTGCAGATGAAGATATGAGAGAAGTTGTGTCAGTATGACTTCACTGTGTGAGACCAGTAGGCCTATCTCTCTAAAACCTTCACCGTGATAAAAGTAGCTTCAAATAGGAACTATTTGAAGTCTCTGTTTCCGGTTTACACTTTCTTGTCTAATTTCCATTGTACAAGTTGGATAATGGAACAAGCCGACGCTTTGGTGCGTTAAATTGCATTGCACGTCTTCATTCAATGCGACAATAACACAGCATAGTGCTAACATCGTTTAGGCAGCATCAGCTCTGGAAAAATGAACTCACACTGTTCAATATACATTTGCATTAGCGCAAGCAGGACAATGAAATTAGGAAATACCCCCTAAACTGGCTGTTTTCATCATACAGTGTGAACAACTGATCCTGATACTTCATTCTGATCCACTTATTTTCACATCTGACCTTCAGCCTACTTTTACAAGACCTACATTTCCCAGATTCCCCTGTTTTAATGCAATAAATATAAGTTTAGATATTCAGTACCTGACAAAGAGAGAAGCAAGACGACAAATCCACTCGCTGCTGCAGTTAAACTCATAGCTGCTCCTCTCATCTCTCTGTGTGGCTTCAGAGACAATAAAACATGTCAGCAGATAAAATAATGTACAAGGCAGATATACAGTATCACTCACATCAATAAATAATTCTACTTACAATGAAGAAGGGCGCTGTCTTTAAAGATACCTTTCCTCTGTGGTCAGTAAGCAGAACACGGATATCAGGCTGTTAAACTACTAGATTTCCTTCCTCTTTAGATTATTAATATTCATGATGAGCCAAATGCCAGTTAACACCAACATCAAAATAAAGCAAACTAAGAACTTAATAAGAGAGAATAAGAAAATATTATTATGCCCTGTTGGTATTAAACCTGTTTGCTGCTTCCCACTGACACAAGAAAAGACCATTCAAAAAGAGAAAACAGAACAGACAGGCGTGAAAGTTGGTTTCATGCATCACTTGACACGTCTAGTGCATCTTTAGACAGTGAAATAACCTTTATACCAGTATGAGTTCAAAGAGATGGACTGCAGCAGTATGGGATGCAAAAAGTCACGTGCTGAGCTCAGTGTTTATTCAGTATTGAGAAACATGTAAGAAAAGTAGATCAGAAACAATGAATTACATTTTGCAGCTCTCTCACTCACAGTCATTCTGACTCTGTGTCACTGTAACACAGAGCACATCTGACAAGATGCTGCTGGAGGTAAGACAGAAAATATGTCTTGTTGCAATTTGGGTGAAGTGATTCTTTGAAACAGGCAGTGGAGGGAGCTCTCAGAGTGAGGAAGCCTGAATGTGCCACAACAAAGGTTCACCACTAGAGGGCAGTGAAACATCACAGATACTGAATCAGGACGCTGAAACATTTTACCATCCATCACTGATTGTTAAGTCAAATTTAAGTTTTACTTTTGGGGCAGTTTGCCTTTAATTATTAGTGCCAGTAGATACAGGAAGTGCAGGGTATATAGTGTTGTTCATAGCAAAATGAGACCATCTCACTGCATATTGGTAAAGTCTTTGTTAGGCGTCCAACTAAGGATTATTTTTACTTTTGATGAATTTGTCGATTATTTTCTTGATTAATCGAGTTGTTGATTGGTTTACAAAATGTCCCAAAATGTTGACCAGTATTTCCCAAAGCCAAGATAATGTTTTCAAATGTCTTGTTTTTTTTCATATTCAGTTCACTGTCATAGAGGATAAAGAAAGCAGAAAATATTCATGCTTTAGAAGCTAGAATCAGAGAATATTGACTTTTTTATTCTTAAAAAATTACTCAAACCAATGAATGGATTATCAAAATAGTTGGCGATAAATTTAATAGTTGGCAATTAATCATTGCAGCTCCAGACTGTGTGTTGCTTTCAGCCTGTCCACCCCATTATCCCCAGGTCAGATCTACCGGTGTGCATTTCTCTCTAACACCACAGTGTATTTTCTTTGCTGCTTATCACTGAGAGTCACCAAAGTTAGAAAGTTGATGCTCATTGTGGCTCTATAAAGACACACAGCCCTGAAACTGTAAGATGCAACTTTTAACTAATTGACTGATGAAAATGGCTTCAAAAACTCACTTTACCATGAAGATAAACTTGAGCATGACAAATACTCTCAATTCCATATTTTCCTGATACTTACTGACAGTACACCAATATTGTTACTTCACAGCTGTATTACATTAGTTAATACACATACACTCACTGATGATATG
>NW_025731712.1:0-3051 GCF_021292245.1 Micropterus dolomieu
TAAGATTTAATTTTTGTCTAACCTGCACTTATGCCTTGAGCAGCAGGCGTCGGACATGCATACGCTCTATGAAGTCCATCACATCAGGGGCTATGCTGTAAATCTCTCGTTTTCTTAATTTGACTGGTGATGCATTTCCCATTAGTTTCACTATGATGTCTTTAACTGGGCAGAAACAGACATCCTTTGTGAGAATCTTAGGCTGATACTTTGCTGTTGGACCATGGGGATGCAGAAACTCCACTTTCACATCTTGATGCTCAGTTTCCACAGCAATGGTCTTGGCTAGCCACCAGTGGTCATCATATACTACTGCTAACCAGTCTCCATTATTAAGGCTGCTAACAGTCGTCACTGGCACAGTACCCTCAGGACCTTTCAGAGGCTCCTCATCCAACTCCTCCTCCATTACATCTTCCATTTCCATATCCTCTTCCCCCCCTCCCATCTCTTTTTCCATCTCCTCCAACAACATGGCCAAAGGTCTTTTCTTCCCTGCCCTCCTTGTATCACTCTGCTGTTCCTCTGGGCAGCCATGGAAATAGAAGGTAGCTGGGCTGAAGCACTGGCAAACCAACATCTTGCTGCAAAAGCAGGATATTTGTCTGTGCTGGATCCTGTTCTCATGTGGGATGACTTGGTGTATTCGTCTGGTTGAGGGAACCTGTTTGAGAGGATGCATGAGAAGTGTATCATATCTTTGCACGTCTTCTTCTGCAATGTGATACAGCTGAATGCTCTTCAGACTGTTTGAGACCTTTTCAAAGAATGTGTATCCATCTGTCACATCATTTCCTCTCAGAACCAGGTTGTCAGCTGTTCTCTTCACTGTTCCGCCAATGCCGTCTGGTGCGCCCTTACCATGGGAAGTAGGGAAGAAGTTCCATGTTGCTCTTTCAAACCCAAGTGTAGGGGGGATACAAGACAGAAGGAAAAAATTCTTCTTGTTCTTGTACTGTTTACTTGGGCCATCAGACCAAAAGTGCACGGTGGTGACCTGTGGATATCTCATTTTGATATCTTTTAGGACTGGATCCATGTGTGTCCAGATTGCTGCAGCATCCTGTCTCTTTGACTCTGAAAGTGTGCAAAACCCTGCCTTTCCACCCTTAATGTAATACATTCCGGTGTGTAGCGTTATCTGTGGCAGATTTTGTCCAAAATGGCAGGCCTGTACTTCAGATTGATACTTGCATCTCCAGGATTCTGAAAAGTCAACATGAACAATTGCTGTACTTTCTTCGCAAGTCTCAATTGTGTTTCTGTATGCTTTTGACTGGTTTTGCACTAAACACACATGTGTTGTGGTTTCATTTCTGAGCATTTGCTCATAGAGTTTGATGAGCTCTGAAAGACTGCCACTGTGTTGGACGAGTTTAGTGTAGATTCCAGTGACTGTCTCTTCTTGAACTCTCTCCCACTGCTTCCACTGAACATGGATTTTGTCTTGCTCTGTGGTTGTAACTGTTCCTTTGTTTAGACATCGTGAGCAGGTGCGTAGAAGGCAGGCCTCACTTGCTGGAGAACAACAAACTAATTGAAAACTGTCATCCAGTTTGTTTGACTTCACAACACCAGACGTTCTAAGGACCTCAAGCATTAAGTATGCATTTTCATGCTTTTGACATAGACATGTCTTCCGATCAGATGCTTTTGGTGCTGTAATATAGAATGGTTTCAGAGTACAGAAAGAAGAATAGCTCAGCTTCACAGTGGGGTTCTTAATGAGGAAATCAGAGTGGAGGTTGATCATGGAGTCTGCGAGGATCATTCTCTGCTGCTTTATCTTATTCCTAGTGATGGTGTCAGTCTTATCAGTGGTCACACGTGCAGAGTTCAGGAAGAAATCCTTAACAGTCTCTGTTATACCCTTTAGGAATGTTGGCTTTCTCTTTGTCTGTTTCTTTCCCCTCATTAACTTGTAGGTTATCCCAAACAGGTGGATTTGGTGAAGGAGACGATACTTTTTGAGAATCTTGCCTGATGACAAACTTAGTGCTGGTTCCTGGCGCCGTGGCCCAGGAGTTAGTTTGTTTTTCTTCAGCTCTCTTCTGAGGATGTTGTGAAATAGAAGGGCTTTCTTGATTTTTGGATTCCTAATGTTGCTTCCTGATAGCATCTTCTTTGTTTCTGTGCCTGGGGAGTCAAGTGGTGTTTTATTTGTAGCGTTTCTTCTTCTATATATTTTCTTTCTCATTTTGTTTCGTTGCTTTGTTACCTTCTTAAGCTTCTCTTTCAATTTTTTTATTTCTCTTGAATGTCTTTTTCTCGTTTTACTTCTCTCCCTTTCCTGTCTGAGAGACTGTCTGCTGTGTCTGGCACTGTATTCTTGAATATCATGATCTTGCGGACTATCTGGAGGGGTGTGTGCCTTCAGCACTGCATCTTCCTTGGATCTTTTCTCTCTGGACCTTTTCTGTGCCTCTCTCCAATACTTTCTCAAATTCCTCTTTGCCCTGTTTCCCATCTCGTCTATTTGTTTTACTTTTTTGTCTTTAACTCTCTTCTTCCACCTTTGTCTTTCCTTCTCTTGCATAGCATGCTTGCTCTCTTGGTCACTGTTTAATTTTTCTCTTCTCTTTTGTTGGTACTCTCTATTTCTTCTCCTTTGCTCCTCAACTGACAATTTCTGTCTGGCCATGCTTCCCTACAATACAAATTTAAATAAAGGAAAATGTACATGAATAAGACTATAGAATCAGATTTTGATAATTCAGATCATGATAAATGTTTTTTTGGTCATATCGCCCCCCAGCCCTACATTGGCTTCTAATTTCTCTATCTCTGTCTCTACATATACATATACACTATATATATATATATATATATATATATATATATATATATATATAATGTGCTGGCAAAGTTACACGTTACACAATAATAAGCAGACCACTGCCTCACCATTCTCTACAAGTCAGATGTGTATGGTTAAATAATGTAATGCATGCTATGTATGTGCATTTATGTCTAAATAAAACCCTGAAATAACAGTTTAACCCTTCACTATATTCACAAATAATATTATATTCACACATTAAGAGGTTATTG
>NW_025731713.1:0-726 GCF_021292245.1 Micropterus dolomieu
GTACAGTTGCAGTACATACGTCCGTTCTTTGGTTAGAACAGAAGGACTGTGCTGTGGGAGGAAACATGACAAGAACAAAATAATAATAAACAAAGCTCTGATTTCTAACTTTGACATTGTCGTACCAATGGAAGAAGAATATTTGTATATCTCACAACAAACCTACTGACTCTGCTGTCTTCTCCCAAAGGAGGAAGGCCGGCTGTCTCCAGGGGAGAGCGAAAGACCAAGCTCCAGCCACGTCAACGCAGAATAAATTGCAGAATGTTTTTATCAATAGTTATTTAATAGTTATTTTAAATAGAGATATTATCTGTGTAAATAAACTGTTTATATTTTATTTAATGCCACACGTTTGTTTAGATGGAAGTTGCTTTAATTATAGTATTTTATTATTGTTTTTTAAATTGCAGAATGTTTTCATCAATAGTTTGTTATTTTAAGTAGATATTATCTGTGTAAATAAACTGTTTATATTTTATTTATTGCCACATGTTTGTTTATATGGCAATTGCTTTAATGATAGTATTTTATTAGTGTTTTTTAAATTGCAGAATGTTTTCATCAATAGTTTGTTATTTTAAGTAGATATTATCTGTGTAAATAAACTGTTTATATTTTTCATTTTTTGCCACACGTTTGCTTTTATTGCTTTATTTTCATGTTTACGTTCAGTAAACTGTGTATAGATGTTGTTTCCTTTGTATAAATTTCTGAAATTATTTT
>NW_025731714.1:0-701 GCF_021292245.1 Micropterus dolomieu
CTTATTTGCAGCTGTATCATACAAATAAATAGTTAATAAATCATACATTGTGATTTCTGGATTTTTTTTTTTAGATTATGTCTCTCACAGTGGACATGCACCTACGATGACAATTTCAGACCCCTCCATGATTTCTAAGTGGGAGAACTTGCAAAATAGCAGGGTGTTCAAATACTTATTTTCCTCACTGTATGTGAAGGGGAATCAGACTCCACACATCTAAAATATTAACAAATGTGTGCATCTTTAATGGTTGGGAAACCAGTGAGGTATGATGCACTCCTACCGGTTGGGTGGGGAATCTGTGCAGAGGCGGTGAACCTCGGTACCAGTGAACCCTCATCTCTGCCAGGTGAAAATAAGCTGCATGTGCATCAGAGGAGATACGTGGCTGTCTACACTTTAGCATACAGGCAGCATCATCATAATTGCATTTATACTCTGATAAAGACCTCGCGCATGCACAGGCCTGCTTACATTCTCACCCATCAAATTCCAGCAACAGGGGTATCGACGACCCGGGCCAACGACCCCACTGAGGTTAAATAGCTGAGTTTCCCTGCCAGTCAGTCAGAACTGAAGAAGTCCTTTGGATGAGGGACGAAACGTCTTCCAGTATCTTCAACCAAGTCTAGTTGCCCTTGATTTTAACCTTCGTTGGATAACTATGACCTGGATGACTGAGAATCTTCATAGACATC
>NW_025731714.1:721-1377 GCF_021292245.1 Micropterus dolomieu
AAAACCCAGCTGTATTCTAACATTAACTTAGCTCTCCTTACATGCTTGCTAATAACTTTTAATAGCTGGGTCTCCGACATTGACAGCGTTGTGTTGGACAGATTTGTGCAGCTGTGTTAAGGAGGGAGATCGAGGGACAGATGAGAGAGACGAGCCAGAGGATGTGCTGCGCAAATACGCGCTGCCTGCAGCTCAAATACGAATTTAAATAGGCCTAGTTAAAAGTCTCGTACAGTTGCAGTGGACTAAACTGGCAGGTTTTAATGTGGCAGACCACAGTTTTTTGCAAGTACTTTAAAGTTAAACTTAAAGAAGTCAGAGTATCATCTGTAAAAATTTACCCACAACTGACTAAGTTTAAACTCTTATTGTTGTGAATCTTAAGTGTAAACTCGCCTTAGAATTTCCAACCAACAAACGCCCCACGAAAGCAGCTCAGCGCCCCCCCTTCCAGCAACAGGGTTATCGACGACCCGGGCCAACGACCCCACTGAGGTTAAATAGCTGAGTTTCCCTGCCAGTCAGTCAGAACTGAAGAAGTCCTTTGGATGAGGGACGAAACGTCTTCCAGTATCTTCAACCAAGTCTAGTTGCCCTTGATTTTAACCTTCGTTGGATAACTATGACCTGGATGACTGAGAATCTTCATAGACATC
>NW_025731715.1:0-1751 GCF_021292245.1 Micropterus dolomieu
GAAAATAACAAAAAATGTGAAAAAAGTCAAACTAGAGGAGTATTTTCCAGACATAATACAGTTTATCGAGAAGGTAAAGATTTTTAGAAGTGAAAGTTGTTTCACTAATCAAGAGGTTTACCGTCTTAAGAAAATTATTATGAAATTAAGTAGTCAGTCAGGCGGGCCCAGTGAAAACAGCCAGAATGGGTAAATTGAGGCATCTTTTATGGCTTTGTTTCTTTTGCTCTCTTTCTTTATCCTTTATGGGGGAAATACATTTTGCTTCCTTGAATGTTAATGGAGCAAGAGATTTTAAGAAGAGAGCTCAAGTTTTTGAATTAATGAAATATAAGAAAATTGATGTGTTGTTTTTACAAGAGACACATACTGATGTATCAAATGCTGTAGACTGGGTAAAAGAATTTGATGGATTAGTGATTTTAAGCCATCATACCTCATTGAGTGGTGGAGTTGCAGTGTTATTTTCAAAAGATTTTACTCCATACTCTTATAGTATAGAGGAAAAAATGAAAGGAAGGTTGCTGAAGATTAAAGCTGTATTTGAAAATAGTTCTTTTGTTTTTGTCTGTGTATACGCTCCAACTATGGCATTGGAAAGAATGATATTTTTGAACACTTTGGATGATGTTTTAAATGAGTGTTATAATCATGATTTTTTAATGTTAGGAGGGGATTTTAATTGTACTGAAAATGTCATAGATCGAAATCATGTTGAACCACACATGCAATCCAGAAAGAGGCTAATTCAAATGAAAAAGTCTCATAGCATAATTGATATATGGAGGAATTTCCATGGTATACAGACACAGTATACTTGGGCTCATGCTCATGAAAATCAGTTATCGCTGGCAAGGCTTGATAGATTCTATGGATTTAAGCATCAATTAAGCATGTTTAGAGAATGTTCAATAAGTCCGGTTTGTTTTTCCGATCACAGCTTGATAAAATGTGTTGTAGCAAAAAGTTTTGTCAAATCAAAAAGTGCTTATTGGCATTTTAACAATAATTTATTATCTGACTTTTTTTTTAGAGAAGTTTTTAAAGAGTTCTGGACAAATGCTAAAGCTATGAAATCATCTTTCTTAACATTGCAGCAGTGGTGGGATTTTGTTAAAATACAAATCAAACAATTGTGTCAACAATATACTCACAACGCCACAAGAGACAAAAATACCTCAATGAGTATGTTAGAAGAAGAGTTGATGAAGCTACAAGAGCTTGCAGAGTCCACAAAAGATGCCACCCATATAGAGCACATAAAAAGGAAAAAAAATATATTATCTGACATGCTAGGTTGTGCAACACAAGGTGCTATCATTAGATCCCGTTTTCAAAGTGCAGAATTAATGGATGCTCCTTCTAAATTCTTTTTCAGTCTAGAAAAAAAAGAATGGACAGAAAAAGTTCATTCATGCCTTGCAGTCCGAAGAAGGGGATTTGTTGACAAATCCCTCAGATATTAGGAAGAGAGCTGTACTTTTTTACAAAGAGTTGTACAAAAGTGAAATTTCTGAAGAGCAAGATGATAATTAGAATTTTTTTGAAAATTTACCTCAGATAACTAAAAATGCAAATGAGGAAATTAGTAAAACTTTGAGTTTAGTTGAGCTCGAAAATGCCCTTAAAAGAATGGAAAATGGAAAAGCACCAGGTATTGATGGCATTACAACTGAATTTTATAAATCTTTTTGGGTAGAAATAGGTCCAGAATTATTAACAGTTTTTAATGAGAGTCGGGCAGATGGACA
>NW_025731716.1:0-954 GCF_021292245.1 Micropterus dolomieu
CACATTCTTCCTCTGTATGTACACATAAACAACAAGGCAGGGAAATATAAAAGGAATTTATTTTATTGTTTGGGTACATTATTGTTCAGTGTACATGTTCACATCTGAAACAAACTTTACGTGCTTGATAACTCTCCCACCCCGCAGACATCTACACACCACTACCGATTTATATTCATAGCGGCAAGTGCTATGTAGCTCCACATAGGGGACACAGGAAGTGACATATAGCACCTTCATGCGGCGTCGGAACCGCGTAGGAAATTCACAGCCGCATCGGCAGAGCTCCAGAATATGCAACTCGGCCGGCTCACACGCGGACGCGCTTATAAGTGCGAGGGCCCGCCCAACGCTGCTTGCAGCTTTAATTGTTGTTTTGTATCCTTACGTGGAGTTTATGTTGGAGTCTGTGTTGTGCTGGGGGCTGGTTGTTTTGTGGTGTTAGTGGACTGCATGTTGTTAGCTGTGGTGTTGTTGCTGTAGTCGGTGAGAGGCTCTGCAGCACGCACAGAGCTACATCTCGACCCAGGGTCCTCACATTTAGAGCGGAATAGTGGCAAGCAATAGAGAAAACAGGCGTGTGCTTCATTAGGGCCCGAGCACGACCGTGCGAGGTCCCTATTGAATCTGCTCGGATTATTAGGGCCCGAGCACGACCGTGCGAGGTCCCTATTGAATCTGCTCGGATTATATTTTTTTTTTTTTTTTTTTTTTTTTTTTTTTTTTTTTTCTGCAAAGTAGGCCCAAATGACATGGCCTAAACATACTCGAAAACTCACCAAAATTTGCAAACATGTCAGAACCGGTGAAAAATTTCGTATTCTACAAGTTTCGCACATGGGCGTGGCAAAATGACTCGCTAGCGCCACCTTGAAAATTGGAAATGATTAGCCCCTCGTTCACGTTCAACCTACATGTACGAAATTTTCTGGGGACATGTATCGTATCAAGACG
>NW_025731717.1:0-1195 GCF_021292245.1 Micropterus dolomieu
TATGCAAGAATCACATAACATTTTAACAACAAATAATGGAGTGAAAAACAAACAATCTCAAAAGACCCGGGGAATATAGGGATTAGTCTTTTATAACCAGAGTGCACTCTTTTTTTTAGGTTTGTTCTTTTAGCAGGCCTGCATTAGTTCGTTGGCGCGCTTAGTTGGAGCTCATAGAGTGAAGAAAGTAACAGTACCTCCTTGAGTGGAGTGGAAACCCCAGATCCTACCGGGGCGACGTTGTCCGCAGCAGCACAGCGAGGGTTACACAGCGCGTGTCCCAGCACACAGCGAGGGTTACACAGCTTCGTTCGTCCGTCACCACCAGCAACACAGCCCTCCGTGGAGGAAAACACCAGCGTTCCGATGTGGTCTCCTCTCGTCCAGCAGGCGAACGGTGTGTCTGCGGTCCCTCCCACGACGGTGTCACAGTCCCGCGAAGACACGAGCTAACTTAGCCACAGAAACTAACAGGTCTAAGCTCACTTCCCAGTGCAAATACACACACCTCCAGTGGTAGCCCCACAGTCACCAACTCCTACGACGGCGAGAGCAGTGTCCGATACCATGAATAGTCCAACTTAAAACGTTAAGTGCCGTAAAAGCACTGTTAGCTGCCGACTTGCTTTCGTGCTCGTGCAACTCTTCCCTCCGTTCCCTCTGTTCTCCCTTCTCGCGTGATTACCCGTAGTTCAACAGGATACTTTATTAGTCACTAAATCTCTAACATTAACAAAATGATTAGTGAGCTTATCTTATGTAGTAAACCATGCTTAAAACATTTTAAGGAAAACACAACTTAACTGTTAAATTACCTGGACACATCTGAACAGAGCGAGGATAATTAAATGCTAAATCCTATTGCATCTTCAACCAATAGACATTTGCCACTTCAGTAACTCTTACATCTTAACTTAGATTACATATGAATTTAGCATTTTAGCAAGCCCAAAAAAATACAGTAACCCACATATTCCAGAAAAAATACAACACAAGTGACATATTTTTCAGGTCATTACATTATAATGGCGCATTATTAAATTGACTGATTGAATGGCAGACTCAGAGCAGACAGGGGGACATGAGCAGAATTGTGGACGTGATATAAAAGCCGTCTCTAATCATGAAGCCTAATGTTACTCTGCAGCGCTGTGGATCAGCCAAGTGTCTGAACTACAGTGCAGACTGGAATCTG
>NW_025731718.1:0-1052 GCF_021292245.1 Micropterus dolomieu
AATCCTCTAAACCAAATGACCAGTTGTCTAAACACATTTACTAAATCTAGCCATCATTTTCCAATATCATAAACACATTTCACATGAAGACACAATTCACAAAACACAATCCTCCGTTCACATAAATCTTAACACATTTTTCCTTGCTAAAACACAAGTTGCAAAAGAACTCTGCTCATATTCTCAAATGAAAGCTCATGTAATGCAAAATGCTTGCCACAGTCAGCAATATTTGAACAAAATGAACACACCTGGCGTCATTCATTACACACAACGACTCAAAATTGAAAACACCTGTTGCTAATGCTGTGACCACATGTATAAAAGCAAGTTCAGAGGGCACAGTTTGCTGAAGATTCCAAACAAACACAATGGATGAAGGCAGAGTCAGGGGAAGAGGTAATCGAGTCAGAGGAGGGAGAAGAGCTGGCCAAGGAGGAAGAGTTGGAGGCCAGGGAGGAAGAGTTGGAGGCCAGGGAGGAAGAGGAGGAGGCCAGGGAGGAAGAGGAGGAGGCCAACGAGGAAGAGGAGCAGGCCAGGGAGGAAGAGGAGGAGGCCGAAGAGGAGGAGGCCAAGGAAGAAGAGGAGGAGGCCAACAAGGGAGAGGAGAAGGTCCAGGAGGGAGAGCAAGACAACCTCGCACCATCATTACGGACGAGATGCGAGCAACAGTCATTGACCATGTCATTGTCCATGGCATGACAATGGCTGAAGCAGGTCTAAGAGTCCGTCCAAACCTGAGTAGGTTCACCGTGGCCACCATTATCAGGGCATTCAGACAACACAACAGGTATTGTACTCTATTGCTTTCTTTGTCACAATACAATTTTACAAGCCTGTGAAAGTAGTCTATTAGTTTCAAATCAGTTGTTACTGTATTGTAAAACATGTCAATTGACAACACGTTGCCATATTTACAGCGGCACAAGAAACCCTCATTGTGGATATGGTTCGTGAGAACAACCTCATCAGACTCCGGGAGATCAGAGACAAAGTCATTGCCGATAATGTGAACTTTGAGGGCATTGATGATGTCAGCTTGGCCACAATAG
>NW_025731719.1:0-405 GCF_021292245.1 Micropterus dolomieu
TAATGGACTTTGGAACCTCAGGCCCCAACTCGTCCCTTTCCGTAACTGTCGTCAGCAGGAAAACACGTCCCGCCTCGCTTTTAGGAGGTTGAGGAGGTAAATTTGTGTCTCCTCCCCTGTCAGAACGCACAACCTCATAATCCATGTGGCCCACTCGCCGTGTGACTGCCAGGGGTTCTACCACCTGGTGAGTAATTTAGAGGTGGAATAATACAAGCACCTTATCTCCAGATGCAAACTGGCTTAACCTAGTTCCTCTGTTGTAGAGACGCTGCGGACGCCCTGAGCAAATTCTCCCATGACGACCGGCCTAATGTGTGGAGCTTTGCTCTGATGTTTTATTTCTGGAAATTACAACCTGAAAGTCGTGAACTCTGACCCTGCACATTTTCTCAAAAGGAGACA
>NW_025731720.1:0-854 GCF_021292245.1 Micropterus dolomieu
CAGTGATTATTGTGAGGTCTCCCAGCAAGCAAAGAGAAGGCGACATTGGGATGTGGCAGCCAACTATAGTGGATAGTGACTGTGTGACCTCTTCCCAAAAGTGTTTGATTGGAGTGCAGTGCCAGGTTGCATGGATGTATGTATCTGTAGAATTTTGATTGCAATGTGTGCAAACTTCTGATGTGAAACCCATTTTAGCTAATCTATTGCCCGTGTAATGTGTTCTATGAAGTATTTTGTATTGTATTAACTGAAGATTTGCATTTTTGGACATGAGATGGATGTTTTTACAGATTTGGGTCCAGAAGCTGGCATCAGGAGCTATTGAAAGATCGTTTTCCCATTTTATTGTTGGTAAGTATATGGTCTGAAGTTGGTTTGAAATCATTTTGTATATTTTAGAGAGCAGTTTCTTTGGGGAGGAAATGTTGACCAAGTCTGATATTGCCGCTGGAAGTTCTAAAGTTGTGTCTCTGATGTTTATTTTTGTCAGAACAGAAGATTTGATTTGTAGGTATTTTAAGAATTCGTTGCTCCCGATGCCATACTCCTGGGCTAGTTGCGGAAATGGTCTAAATGTGTTAGATTTGAAAATGTGCTTAATGTGGGTAATACCCCTTTCTGCCCATGTGTGAAAATTCAATGTTTTTTTATTGCTTATAAAGTCACGGTTGTTCCACAGTGGTGTGAAGTTAGATGGAACTAATTTAGAATTTGTGATATGGTGAAATTTCCACCAGGCTGTCAGAGTGGAAGCTATAGTTACTGCATTAAAACATGTGTGTTGTTTGATTGATTTGGTGAGGAACGGTATGTCAGCTATATTTAATTCTTTGCATAGTGATTGTTCTATA
>NW_025731721.1:0-492 GCF_021292245.1 Micropterus dolomieu
ACTGCAACTCAAAAAGCATACATATAAAATTGAAAATGAGATAGAATATATGTACATATAAAAAAGAAAATAAGTTAATATATTGCAAGTGCATGCTCCCATTAAGGTGTCAACAGCTGCACTTCCCTCACATCTTCTGTGAACTCATATATTCAGACTGCAGCTCATCGCCACTTCTACTGCCTGCATTTGACAATCAATCATCTCCCACCCATCAGCTGCTAAAACGTGTACTTTTTGTCTGTAAATTGGTCTAAAAAGGAGTTCTGGGTGTCTTAAATCTAAGCAGCCCTTTCCTGTCAGATCAAGAAAATGAGCTGTAGCCTAAAATTTAAAGTATTAGATGCCTTTTGCTTTTAGAAAAAAAATCTTATTTAATACCACTTAGGTTGAAGATTGTTAGCTAAAAGTAATGGATAATTACACATTAATGGCTTTAGCTAACAGACACACTCATAAACATTACGAATGGCTTTCAGTGGGTGGGTTACG
>NW_025731722.1:0-968 GCF_021292245.1 Micropterus dolomieu
GTGGGGTCTCAATGATCCTAAGAAAGGTGAGAAATCAGCCCAGAACTACACGGGAGGAGCCGGTCAATGACCTGAAAAGAGCCGGGACCAACGTTTCCAAGGTTACTGTTGGTAATACACTAAGACGTCATGGTTTGAAACCACGCATGGCACGGAAGGTTCCCCTGCTTAAACCAGCACATGTCAAGGCCCGTCTTCAGTTCAATTCAATTTTATTTATATAGCGCCAAATCACAACAACAGTTATCTCACAGCGCTTTTCATAAAAGAGCAGGTCTAGACCGTACTCTGTGATGATATTTACAGAAGCCCAACAGTTCCCACCAAGAGCAAGCACTAGGCGACAGAGGCAAGGAAAAACTTCCTTTTAAGAGGCAGAAACCTCGAGCAGAACCATGGCTCAGGGTGGGCGACCATCTGCCTCGACAGGTTGGGGGTGAAAGAGAGAGAGAGAGAGAGAGAGAGAGCAGGAGAGGAATAGAGAGAAAAAGAGAGGGATGTAAGGAGAGAGAGAGGGGAGGGAAGCAGCCTACACAATATACACACAGAGGTACAGACAGTAAAGGTGATGTTGCTATAGACTAAATGAAAAATGGTACAGATATTTATAATAGTGTTAATGGTAACAATCGTAGCAACCATAGTCGTTGCAGCAGAGGGTGTCGAGCAGGAACACGGGGGCAGCAGGTGACCCGCAACCACAGATCCAGACTCCACAGCTCCAGAGCCAGAAAACCTGCAGGAAGTGATAGGAGAGAGGAGAGGGACGAGAAAGCACAAGACTACCAGAAAGGGGAGAAGTTGTGTTAGTAACATGCAATAATGGGATGAGGTTGCATACAGAGGGAGAGAAAGTAGAGAAGAGAGGAGCTCAGTGCATCATGGGAAATCCCCCGGCAGTCTAGGCCTATAGCAGCATAACTAAGGGATGGTTCAGGACTACCTGAGCCAGCCCTAACTATAAGCTT
>NW_025731723.1:0-1049 GCF_021292245.1 Micropterus dolomieu
GTTGAGTGCTGTTGTCCAAAGACGAGCGAAAATATGGTCTGAGAGCGGGACAGGAAGTCAGCAACTTGTATGACCCTTGACCCTTCCCACTTCCTGGGAAGTGAGAAGTCCTCCAGTGACGTCATCTAGTGGGTAGCCATTTATGTAGTTTTCAACATAGAATGACTGTAGTGCTCAAATATGATTTAAATAAACCGTCAGTGTGTATCAATTACAATGATTACAATATTCAAATTGGTTAGGTTTAGGTCAGAGGGTCAAATGGTTAAGGTTAGAGCTCGATTAACCTGGTAAGGCTGTATAAAATTGCTCATCCTGTCCTACCTTGTCAGACCACGTCAGGCACTCACACACACCATCACACGTAACTCTGCTTAATATAATAAAAATTGAAAATCATAATGACACTGATAAAAGGCACAGTGCAGTGGTCACAAGGTGGGTGACACCATACATTATTTGTAGTAACTCCATAAAATAAAGGAGGCTGCAATCACCTTCAGCATGAGGGCCCGGAGAGAAAAGGAACCTGAATGTTAAGAAATTCATTTTGGAACGATGGCCGTTGGGTTAGGGTTAGGGAGAGGGGAAAAGGGTTAGGGTTAGGGGAAGGGGAAAAAGAGCTGGCTAACGACTTACAAAGCTCTGCGTTAGCCAGTCTGGTGCACTGTCCTGTGATGCGCCTCCAGAGTCCCCAGAAAGGCAAAAACACTCGCTCCTTGTTTGAGTTTTAAGCATTTCCCACATTTCCCATAATAAAAGACAAAAGTGCATTACCTTTGCCTTTGTTCAAAAAATTGGACTTCACGAATCCTTTAATGTCTGCATCCTACTTGGATGTCTTACGAGAATTTTCCTATCTTCCTGTCCTATTAATCCAGGCCTACTTGGTCCTGCTTCACTCTGCCTTGTTGCAACGTTTCGGAGAACTATTTGTCCTTCATCAGGCTTTACAGAGTGGCATCTTTAAGTTTCCTTTTTCTTTAGGTTTCACTTGAATGAGGTTCGAACACGGTCAATATTTTCCTTTTTAACTTCCACTTGAGGCT
>NW_025731724.1:0-1044 GCF_021292245.1 Micropterus dolomieu
TCAGTACCCTGATATAGACTCAGCTGGACCTCTCGCTTCTCTCCTGAAGGGAACGAGGTAACGTTACTCACAGTACTCTGATACAGTACTCAGTACCCCGATACAGTACTCAGTACTCTGATACAGTACTCAGTACCCTGATATAGACTCAGCTGGACCTCTCGCTTCTCTCCTGAAGGGAACGAGGTAACGTTACTCACAGTACTCTGATACAGTACTCAGTACCCTGATACAGTACTCTGATACAGTACTCAGTACCCTGATAAAGACTCAGCTGGACCTCTCGCTTCTCTCCTGAAGGGAACGAGGTAACGTTACTCACAGTACCCTGATACAGTACTCAGTACCCTGATAAAGACTCAGCTGGACCTCTCGCTTCTCTCCTGAAGGGAACGAGGTAACGTTACTCACAGTACTCTGATACAGTACTCAGTACCCTGATACAGTACTCAGTACTCTGATACAGTACTCAGTACCATGATACAGCACTCTGATACAGTACTGAGTACTCTGATACAGTACTCAGTACCATGATACAGTACTCAGTACCCTGATACAGTACTCAGTACTCTGATACAGTACTCAGTACCCTGATACAATACTCAGTACTCTGATACAGTACTCAGTACTCTGATACAGTACTCAGTACCATGATACAGTACTCAGTACTCAGATACAGTACCCTGATACAATACTCAGTACTCTGATACAGTACCCTGATACAGTTCTCTGATACAGTACTCAGTACTCTGACACAGTACCCTGATACAGTACTCAGGACCCTGAGACAGTACCCTGATACAGTACTCAGTACCCTGAGACAATACTCAGTACTCTGATATAGTACCCTGATACAGTACTCAGTACCCTGATACAATACTCAGTACTCTGATACAGTACTCAGTACTCTGATACAGTACTCAGTACTCTGATACAGTACTCAGTACCATGATACAGTACTCAGTACCATGATACAGTACCCTGATACAATACTCAGTACTCTGATACAGTACCCTGATACAGTTCTCTGATACAGTACTCAGT
>NW_025731725.1:0-993 GCF_021292245.1 Micropterus dolomieu
AGATGTGGTTGTGATATAGTCGACTCAGTTAAGATGTACAGTGAGGAAAATAAGTATTTGAACACCCTGCTATTTTGCAAGTTCACCCACTTAGAAATCATGGAGGGGTCTGAAATTGTCATCGTAGGTGCATGTCATACAAAGATTTTAGTGAGGCTGGCCTAACGTTACCCCCATTAAAGTTAGTGGAGGTGTTGACTAACAGTCAGAAGTAGCTACGCCTCGTTTTGAATTATCTATTATCGTTAACGTTATATGCAACGCTATCTAGTCACTTACAGATTTAACGTTAACATTAGCATTTTAATAAGTTACCTCTCAGTAGTCACTGAAAAATATGAATTGAGAAATGGTTGGAAATAAACACTTGCGGTTATTTGACGTATGAATTTCTTGACAGGTCTCAACTCATAGTCTCTACATGACTGACGACGCAAATGTGGCAATTTTTCCTGGAGCCTCTGGTGTTTTCAGCACATTGGACCTTACTCCAAGAGCTCACTATGAGGTTCACGGTGAGGAGGACGACACCTCATCAGCTTCAAATACCACAGCTCAACGTTTCACGTTCATGCGAACACCTGCGACTACTTCCAGTCCAGCTGCGCAGCGGGCTGCCTCAGCCCCCTCCAGAGCCACTGTCTCTAAAACATTAAATAACGGTGATACGATTTATAATTTTAAATGTACAAATTACAGGATTGGAAGTATTAAAAATAGTTAGATATAATTGCAAAACACCTACTTCACATTTGATATGATCAACTTCAGTTGCCATTCTTTCACTCCTTTGTAGTTGTAGTGTAATAGTTGTACATTTCATTTACATTATTCTGAACATTTTAACATTTCCCCCTGACTTTTATAACCTCTGCCCAGAAAGTGGCGGGGGTTATGTTTTTGCAGTGTCTGTTTGTCAGCAAGCTTATGCAAAATGTTATGAATGTATTTAAATGGAACTTTGTTTATTGTTTGGTCCTGAGCCAAGGAAGA
>NW_025731727.1:0-682 GCF_021292245.1 Micropterus dolomieu
GACCATACTAGTACTACTAGTAGGCGCCATAGCGCTTACTAGTAGTACTAGTACGCCATTTTGGCTTACTAGTAAGGCAAAATGGCTTACTAGTAAAGCCATTTTGGCGCCTACTAGTACTACTAGTAAGGCAAAAATGTGCTTACTAGTAGTACTAGTGGACATTTTTGCGCTTACTAGTACTACTAGTGGACATTTTAGCGCCTACTAGTAGTACTAGTAAGGCAAAAATGTCTACTAGTACTACTAGTGGCCATTTTTGCGCTTACTAGTACTACTAGTAGACTTTTTAGCGCCTACTAGTACTACTAGTAAGGTCAAAAAACGTTTACTAGTACTACTAGTGGCCATTTTTGCGCTTACTAGTACTACTAGTAGACTTTTTAGCGCCTACTAGTACTACTAGTACTACTAGTAGACTGCATGCAAATGAAGCAGGCGGGACAAGGACTTTGATTGGTCAATTTTCAAACTGTGTGCTGCAGAGCCTTAAAGGACCAGCTCTGAACTGCAATGGATGAAAACTACTCTGCAGCATTCATTAACAGCTTCAGAGAGATATTTTAGCAGCTTGCAGTGATATAAACTTTATGTTTGATTAAACTGAATTAGATTTAAAGTTAAATTAGGCTACATTATTATTATTCAGGCCATTCAGAACTATTGTCTCGTAATCACAAAA
>NW_025731730.1:0-778 GCF_021292245.1 Micropterus dolomieu
CTGATTATAATTGTGTAGTTGGCCGACATCAGTATTTTAGTGTAGAATAAATTAAGTGCATATCCCACTTTGAGTAGAAAATTATAGGAAATTTAGTGCATTTCCTACATTATGAGTTTAAGAATATGAATTTTTTTGAGTCTATTTCCCACATTTTATGAGTTTAAGAAAAGTGAAAATTTTGAGTGCATTTCCAACATTTTATGATTTGAAGACTATTGAAATTTTTGAGTGAATTACTCACTAATTTTAAGTTGATGAATATCAATATTTATAAGATAACATTGAGATAATTTAAGGCAACAGTAAATATAATTTTTAATTTACAGTGGGGGAAATAAGTATTTGACCCCTTGCTGATTTTGCAGGTTTGCCCACTTACAAAGAATGCAACGATCTATAATTTTAATCAAATGTACATTCTAACAGTGAAAGACAGAATCCCAAAGAAAATTCCAGAAAATCACATCATATGAATTTATAAAAATTGATAACCATCTGATGAGGAAAAACAAGTATTTGACCCCCTACCAAACAGCAAGTATTCTGGCTCCTACAAGCCAGTTAGTCTTTCTTTAAGACACAGCCCCAATCCCAACCAATTATATACATCAAATACACCTGCCTCACCTCGTTACCTGTATAAAAGACACCTGTCAACACCCAAACAACCAGCATCCAACATCACCACCATGGGCAAGACCAAAGAGCTTTCTACGGACATCAGGGACAAGATTGTTGATCTGCACAAGGCTGGGATGGGCAACAAGAGAATCGG
>NW_025731731.1:0-852 GCF_021292245.1 Micropterus dolomieu
GATACAATCCCTCCACCTAGTCCTGGGTCTTCCCCTAGGCCTCCTCCCAGCTGGACGTGCCTGGAACACCTCCCTAGGGAGGCGTTCAGGAGGCATCCTTACCAGATGCCCAAACCACCTCAACTGGCTTCTTTCGACGTAAAGGAGCAGCGGCTCTACTCTGAGCTCCTCGCGGATGGCTGAGCTTCTCACCTTATCTCTAAGGGAGACACCAGCCACCCGCCTGAGGAAACCCATATCGGCCGCTTGTACCCGCGACCTCGTTCTGTCGGTCATGACCCAGCCTTCATGACCATAGGTGAGGGTAGGAACGAAAATTGACCGGCGGATCGAGAGCTTTGCCTTACGGCTCGGCTCTCATTTTTGTCACAACGGTGCGGTAAAGCGAGTGCAATACTGCCCCCGCTGCTCCGATGCTGCGGCCAATCTCCTGCTCCAGTCTCCCCTCACGCGTGAACAAGACCCCGAGGTACTTGAACTCCTTCACTTGGGGTAAGGACTCATTCCCTACCTGGAGTTGGCACCCCACCCGTTTCCTGCTGAGAACCATGGCCTCAGATTTAGAGGTGCGAATCCTCATCTCAACCGCTTCACACTCTGCTGCCAACCGATCCAGTGAGAGCTGAAGGTCAAGGACCGATGACGCCATCAGGACCACATCATCCGCAAAAAGCAGCGACGAGATACCAAACCGCAACCCCTCCCCACCACGACTACGCCTCGACATCCTGTCCATGGCTATCGCAAACAGGATTGGTGACAAAGCGCAGCCCTGGCGAAGGCCAACCCTCACCTGGAAAAAGTCCGACTTACAGCCGAGTACTCGGACACAGTTCTCGCTTTGGATGTACA
>NW_025731732.1:0-490 GCF_021292245.1 Micropterus dolomieu
CTTGCAGTGTTAGACATTGGCAAGTCATATACATACTCCAGAAAGATGAAAACTGAAGCAAGCTGGGGAGGATACGAAAGGTTGTAGACCCAGTAGAAATTGAACAGCTTATCCAAGGCACAGGTTAGGCTCTCATCTTCCAATGGAATTACAACTTTGTCGTTTCTGGCATGTATGACAAACTAGTGCACTTCACTGGTCAGGTTTCCAGTGCAGACTAGTTGTGGTTGCTGGCCCTTTGCAGCGATGTCAACAGTGTCACATAGTGAGGAGATCCCGGTTCCACACTATAGAGAGAGAGAGAGAGAGAGAGAGAGACTTTTTTTTTTACTTTTTAAACCCACTTTAATAAAACATCACTGATTCACAAACATAGCAACACTCAATAAGTCAGAGAATCAAAAACGGTTGACATTTAGAAAAAAGAAAACACTTCCACACGAATAAAAACATCAAATTAGCTGAAAACACGACTAAAACTGACTTCTTC
>NW_025731733.1:0-393 GCF_021292245.1 Micropterus dolomieu
CTCCCGAACACTCCCGAACACTCCCGAACACTCCTGAACACTGCTAAACGCTCCCGAACGCTCCCGAACGCTCCTGAACGCTCCCGAACGCTCCCGAACACTCCCGAACGCTCCTGAACACTGCTAAACGCTCCCGAACGCTCCCGAACGCTGCTAAACGCTCCCGGACGCTCCCGAAGGCTCCCGAACGCTCCTGAACGCTGCTAAACGCTCCCGGACGCTCCCGAACACTCCCGAACACTCCTGAACACTGCCAAACGCTGCCGGACGCTCCCGAACGCTCCTGAACGCTGCTAAACGCTCCCGAACGCTGCTAAACGCTCCCGGACGCTCCCGAACGCTCCCGAACGCTGCTAAACGCTCCCGAACGCTGCTAAACGCTCCCGGACGCTC
>NW_025731734.1:0-619 GCF_021292245.1 Micropterus dolomieu
CGATAACGGCACGCCCGCGTCGCCCTTCCATAAAATGATAACTATACACTGAAGATAACTGGATAACTGTACACCGACGATAACGGCACGCCCGCATCACCCTTCCATAAAATGATAACTATACACCGAAGATAACGGCACGCCCGCATCACCCTTCCATAAAATGATAACTATACACCGAAGATAACGGCACGCCCGCATCACCCTCCCATAAAATGATAACTGTACACCGACGATAACGGCACACCCGCGTCGCCCTTCCATAAAATGATAACTGTACACCGACGATAATGGCACGCCCGTGTTGCCCTTCCATAAAATGATAACTGTACACTGTCGATAACTGGATAACTGTACACCGACGATAACGGCACGCCCGCATCGCCCTTCCATAAAATGATAACTATACACCGAAGATAACGGCACGCCCGCATCGCCCTTCCATAAAATGATAACTATACACCGACGATAACGGCACGCCCGCGTCGCCCTTCCATAAAATGATAACTGTACACCGACGATAACGGCACGCCCGCGTCGCCCTTCCATAAAATGATAACTATACACCGACAATAACGGCACGCCCGCGTCGCCCTTCCATAAAATGATAACTATACAC
>NW_025731735.1:0-495 GCF_021292245.1 Micropterus dolomieu
GGAAAAGAAGGAGAAAAATAATAAAAAGGAGGAGGAGGAGAAGGAGGAGAAAGAGAAGGAGGGGGAGGAGAAGGAGGAAGGGGAGAAAGAGAAGGAGGGGGAGGAGAAGGAGGAAGGGGAGAAAGAGAAGGAGTAAAAGAAGGAAAAAAGAAGAAAAAGGAGGAGAAAGAGGAGGAGGAGGAGAAAGAGAAGGAGGAGGATGAAAAGAAGGAGAAAAAAAGAAGGAGAAAAAAGAAGGAGGGGGAGAAAGAGAAGGAGGAGGAGAAGAAGATGAAGACAAAGAGGAGAAAAAGAAGGAGGAGGAGGAGGTCATGTGATCATCGTTTTCGGTAAGCACACCACACGTTCGATTTAAAACACCACCACCCTGAACACCAGAACAGTTGTGTACTCAGAAGTACACTTTTGAAGAATGTTCCCTCTTTCAGAGTCGGATCACCTGTTGACTTTCAGAAAGGCTACAGTGTCACAGTAAAGTGCTACAGTTTCTGCCTA
>NW_025731736.1:0-1431 GCF_021292245.1 Micropterus dolomieu
AGTGTGTGTGTGTGAGTGAGTGTGTAAGTGTGTGTGTGTGAGTGAGTGTGTGACTGAGTGTGTAAGTGTGTGTGTGTGTGTGTGAGTGAGTGTGTGAGTGTGTGTGTGTGTGTGTGTGAGCGTGTGTGTGAGTGTGTGTGTGTGAGTGTGTATGTGTGTGTGTGTGAGTGTGTGTGTGTGTGTGTGAGTGTAAGTGTGTGTGAGTGTGTGTGAGTGTGTGTGTTTGTGTGTGTAAGTGTGTGTGAGTGTGTGTGTGAGTGAGTGTGTAAGTGTGTGTGTGTGAGTGTGTGAGTGTAAGTGTGTGTGAGTGTGTGTGTGTAAGTGTGTGTGAGTGTGTGTGTGTGTGTGAGTGAGTGTGTAAGTGTGTGTGTGTGTGAGTGAGTGTGTAAGTGTGTGTGTGTGAGTGAGTGTGTGACTGAGTGTGTAAGTGTGTGTTTGTACAGCTATCTTTGTGAGGACAAGCAAGGGTTTTTAACCTTTGGAGTGAGGACCATTTTGCAAAGTGAGGACATTTAGGCCGGTCCTCACTTTATTTTCACTGTAATGGCCTCCAGAGTCTGTTTACATGCTTCTCTCAAAGTTTCAGAGAGGTCCTCAAAAAGATGCCAATATCGAAAATGTGTGTGGATTTTCGGTGTGTGTACGTACTCTGAATACACACACTTTTTGCTCTCTATCGCCCTCTATTGACATAACCGATTTATTGCACAGGAGCAACTTTAACTAGAGAAAGACATGTCTCATGGTTTTTTAGGTAAAATAAAATACATATTATGAAATTTCATTTTGTTTTATTTTACTATCCCTTAGTTTTTAAATATTTAACAAGGTTATAATGTGTTTAACTCACTTATAACATTAAACTACTGTTTAATAGTAACATTAAACTGTAGAAGGATTTTCAGACTGCCTGAGATCTACTTTAAATATAAAATGCTCAATTTTTAAATTCCAAATTGACTTCCTCTTTGTGTATTGCCTATTAGTGAGAAATGTCTGTTATAAAGACATCATCACTTTTTTGCTGTGAGATGTTTCTTCCAATGCAGCAGCTTGTTATATAAATTCCACTTTTTATTGTAAGCCAGTCAGATGTGTATTGAGTTGAAACACATTTGTGACATGTCCCTGCTGAGTTGTAAGTTGCAAAAAATCCTGGTGATTTTGGTACCCTCAGAGGATAATATTTTTATTCATATTTCTACTCCTAGTAAGTACTTCTTTGTTATCAAAATGTAAGTAATTTGTGTTTTGAGTAAGATATATGTTATAGAATATCAAATGAATTAAAATATTGTTTCTTTTTAAATAAAAATATGAGTTTAAGCATGACACCTGCCTCATCAATGCAGTAGCTGTATATTATGGTTCATTGCTGCAACACATCCTCATACCTAAATGACAAAATAGGTTTATTGTCAAGTGTCCCAA
>NW_025731737.1:0-814 GCF_021292245.1 Micropterus dolomieu
CAGGGATATCCTGGACGAAAACCTTTTCCAGAGTGCTCTGGACCTCAGACTGGGCCGAAGGTTTACCTTCCAACAAGACAATGACCCTAAGCGCACCGCTAAAATAACGAAGGAGTGGCTTCACAACAACTCCGTGGCTGTTCTTGAATGGCCCAGCCAGAGCCCTGACTTAAACCCAATTGAGCATCTCTGGAGAGACCTGAAAATGGCTGTCCACCAACGTTTACCATCCAACCTGACAGAACTGGAGAGGATCTGCAAGGAGGAATGGCAGAGGATACCCAAATCCAGATGTGAAAAACTTGTTGCATCTTTCCCAAAACGACTCATGGCTGTATTAGATCAAAAGGGTGCTTCTACTAAATACTGAGCAAAGGGTCTGAATACTTATGACCATGTGATATTTCAGTTTTTCTTTTTTAATAAATTTGCAAAATTAAATTAAAAATTTATTAAATTTGTTTTTTTTCTGTCTGATGGGGTGCTGAGTGTACATTACTGAGAAATAAAATGAACTTTTTTGATTTTTGGAAAATGGCTGCAATGAAACAAAGAGTGAAAAATTTAAAGGGGTCTGAATACTTTCCGTACCCACTCTATGTACTGAAGCGCAAGCAATGGGATAAATGACTAAATATTAATTGTAAGTATTATACTAATGCACAGTATAATACTAACTTGATTACAAAAGGTAAATTGTCTATTATCCATTTCAACAGTCGAAGTATGTACTCCAATTACAGCGAAATACGTGATTACTTAGTCATTTATTCATCCTTTTAGTGTTATAGCAATATCCGAAACTTGGTTTAAA
>NW_025731738.1:0-496 GCF_021292245.1 Micropterus dolomieu
AAGTGTAGGTAAGGGAGAGGTGGATGCCGGGGGAACACGGGCGCGGGGGACCGAGGAGTAAGTAGGGCTGAGGCACGGGGAAGAGCCTGGAAGACGGCATGGTTGGGGTCTGAGAGGAGAGGGCAGGGTGGCGAGCCCAGCTGACAACAAAGGGCGGAGGTGAGTGAACCTGGAGGGAAGACAGACTGGGTTAGGCACAGAGAAAACCAAGAACAGGGAAACAAAGATGATGCAGGTTATGCACGGGCTTGAGTGAAGAAGTGGCACCAGGTTAGGAGCAACAACGATCAAGCAGAGATTGTGTGGAGAACCGGGGTTGAAGTACTGGCAGAGATGAGGTTGATTGCTGGCAGATGTGGCAGGCAGATATGGAGGTTGATGAGGCGCAGGTGTGGATTGTCAGCCGGGCTCAGGAGCGGAGAGAGAGGGAGAGCACACACACAAGGAGAGGAGACACAAACAGGCAGGCCAAAACACGAGGGGAAAACAGAATCAC
>NW_025731739.1:0-817 GCF_021292245.1 Micropterus dolomieu
CCGACAGTTGATCTTTTCTCTCCAAGTTGCTTTCCGATTCTCTTGTAGCCCATCCCAGCCTTGTGCAGATCAACAATCTTGTCCCTGATGTCCGTAGAAAGCTCTTTGGTCTTGCCCATGGTGGTGATGTTGGATGCTGGTTGTTTGGGTGTTGACAGGTGTCTTTTATACAGGTAACGAGGTGAGGCAGGTGTATTTGATGTAGATAATTGGTTGGGATTGGGGCTGTGTCTTAAAGAAAGACTAACTGGCTTGTAGGAGCCAGAATACTTGCTGTTTGGTAGGGGGTCATATACTTGTTTTTCCTCATCAGATGGTTATCAATTTTTATAAATTCATATGATGTGATTTTCTGGGATTTTCTTTGGGATTCTGTCTTTCACTGTTAGAATGTACATATGATTAAAATTGTAGATTGTTGCATTCTTTGTAAGTGGGCAAACCTGCAAAATCAGCAAGGGGTCAAATACTTTTTTCCCCCACTGTATATGTATGTGGTGTCAACACGTGTACCTGACCTTAAGGCATATACAAGTCATATTTTAAAGGGAATATGTGTCTCGAGAGTGTGACTCTTTGTGAGGTCTGTCTTTGTAACAACCGGGTGTGAGACGCAAAAGACTGACAAATACGCTGGGTGGAAATTGTGGAGTCACTGTTTTGTAGTTAAACTGAAGCGTCAGAAAACCAGGGAGAGTCATCAGGTTGAACCACACTGTCCTTTTTGCTGTATTGGTTGACAAGGTTGTGCAAGCAGCTTATTACAACCCATATTTAATTTTTAGATTTAATGTGGCCGTCACGTGATTGTAAAGAG
>NW_025731741.1:0-1086 GCF_021292245.1 Micropterus dolomieu
CATCCTGTCCATGGCTATCGCAAACAGGATTGGTGACAAAGCGCAGCCCTGGCGAAGGCCAACCCTCACCTGGAAAAAGTCCGACTTACAGCCGAGTACTCGGACACAGTTCTCGCTTTGGATGTACAGGGATTGGATAGCCCTGAGACGGGACCCCCTCACCCCGCACTACATATTCCATCTAATTTAGGAAACCGTTTTTAGACACTGGATTAAAATGCTATTTAGGTCAAAGTATATGTTTTTAATGATGAGGGAATACAATCAAAATATTTGCTTTAAAGCTCAAGAGTACCTGTGCTGCATTATCTCAGAAACGTTATCCTATGCTAGATCGGCCTCTGGTGGGCAGATGGGGCAACAGCGGCCGAAATAGCTCAGCTGGGAGAGCGTTAGACTGAAGATCTAAAGGTCCCTGGTTCGATCCCGGGTTTCGGCAAGAGCCCGGTGGCTTTTGATGGCACAGGCAATACTTTGAAAAGTGAAATGCTAATTTGACTTTGTGCTGTGAATCCGAAGAAACAGTGGATGTGAAACCCAAAGAAGAGATTCAACCGAGAAATACACCCACTATAACCATTGTGTTTTGTAAAAGCCTTGACTTTCCCTGAACAGGCAGCATATTACACCACACTGCATCCACACACATTCCTTCCATCCATCTTCATCCGCTTATCCGGGGTCGGGGCGCGGGGGCAGCAGCTCCAGCAGGGGACCCCAAACTTCTCTTTACCGAGCCACATTAACCAGCTCTGACCGGGGGATCCCGGGGCGTTCCCAGGCCAGTGTGGAGATACAATCCCTCCACCTAGTCCTGGGTCTTCCCCTAGGCCTCCTCCCAGCTGGACGTGCCTGGAACACCTCCCTAGGGAGGCGTTCAGGAGGCATCCTTACCAGATGCCCAAACCACCTCAACTGGCTCCTTTCGACGCAAAGGAGCAGCGGCTCTACTCTGAGCTCCTCGCGGATGGCTGAGCTTCTCACCTTATCTCTAAGGGAGACACCAGCCACCCGCCTGAGGAAACCCATATCGGCCGCTTGTACCCGCGACCTCGTTCTGTCGGTCATGACCCAGCCTTCATGACC
>NW_025731742.1:0-685 GCF_021292245.1 Micropterus dolomieu
AAGCTATGTAAGAGATATTTCAGAGGTCCACACTTAGACATTTTGGGTTTTCATGATGTCAAACTGTGGCTTCAGGCAAGTAACGATTACTTCTGTTTTCTGCCTTCAGACTCACTGGTCTTCTGCAAAGTTTGAAATCCCTGCCTCCGACCCTTTCACATGGCGTGAGAGCAAGCATACAGTCACTCGAGGAGACATTCGCACGTACGTGGCAAAATGCTCTGCTGACAAACTTTTTCACAAAAGCCGATTACCGCTGCCTTGATGATAGCTGTATTGATGCCATGTTTTCGTTTCAATTTTCCCTCAAACAGGTTGCACAGTTCCAGATTCCTTCGTGGTAAGTTCACTTCTATGGGTGTACTCCATGGATTATACAATATTTGATCAAAATTGACAAGACACAAGTCTGGCACATTCATTTTGGTAGGGAGGCCACGCTAAGGTACTTTAAGTAGCTCATGCCACTAGACTAACATTTGCGCTTTACTTGTCTCCAGTGCAAAGAGACCCCGATTGATGGTAAGTCTGTAAAATACCAGAAGTTTCAACTTTGATGACACAATGACATTCTGAAGGTACAATGTCTGATACACCAATATTGTCTTTTCGCAGAGGCCCTCATCTGTGCTGCGGTCAACAGGTAGGTGAATTACTGTTTGGTCCGGGGCTGAGTTTGCGTGGC
>NW_025731743.1:0-696 GCF_021292245.1 Micropterus dolomieu
CAGCACAACCTCCACCCTACACCACCACCCCCACCCTAAAGCACATCCACCCTACAGCATCACCCCCACCCTACAGCACAACATCCACCCTACAGCATCACCTCCACCCTACAGCATCACCCCCACCCTACAGCATCACCTCCACCCTACAGCATCACCCCCACCCTAAAGCACATCCACCCTACAGCACAACATCCACCCTACAGCATCACCTCCACCCTAACACATCACCCCCACCCTACAGCATCACCTCCACCCTACAGCACAACATCCACCCTACAGCATCACCCCCACCCTACAGCACAACATCCACTCTACAGCATCACCTCCACCCTACAGCATCATCCCCACCCTACAGCACAACATCCACCCTACACCACCACCCCCACCCTAAAGCACAACATCCACCCTACACCATCAACCCCACCCTACAGCACATCCACCCTACAGCATCACCTCCACCCTACACTATCACCCCCACCCTACAGTACAACATCCACCCTACACCATCACCCCCACCCTACAGCATCACCCCCACCCTACAGCATCACCTCCACCCTACAGCATCACATCCACCCTACAGCATCACCCCCACCCTACAGCACAACATCCACCCTACAGCATCACCCTCACCCTACACCACCACCCCCACCCAACAGCATCACCCCCACCCTACAGCACAACATCCACCCTACA
>NW_025731744.1:0-1378 GCF_021292245.1 Micropterus dolomieu
GAAGTCTGGCCTCAACAAATCTGGCCACTTCGAAGCCTTCTGTTTTCTAAAAGAGTCCTGATGAATGGCCTTTACTGTAATGTTGTACATTTCCTTCTTTGACATGCTTTTAAAGGAACAAAACTGAGGATTCCCAAAGGATAGAACGGTTTCGACCACTTCTTCTTCATCATCCTCCTTCACTGCTGGAGAAATAACCAGTTCTGGAAATTGCACATTATCCCCCATGTCCTGGTTATTCTCATGTCTTTTTTGTGCAATAAAACTTCTGTACCCACTTGGTAATGCGTTGTTTATTTCTTCCTTTAGTTTTGACACCAGACGTGAAGATCTCAATCCTGTTGCTTCGTGAAGTTCATCAATCGGTTTCCATCCTTCGTCATTCAATAAATGATCCAGCTTAACAATTCCATTCCTTAATAGACATTGTCGTACAGTCACAGAATACAATATTCTGGTTTGAATCAATGGATTAAAAAAAAGTGGTTCCTCTGGTGCCCAAAGTTCTAGATTGTCCATATTCCGTTCTGCTCTTATAACAGTTCTCCATGTTTGCAACATAGCCCTGTAAAACACAGTGAGCTCAGACAAGTTCATTTCTTCAAGCTTCATTAAAAAGAGTTGTTTATCCAGTCCAAAGCCACCAACTCTCCTCATGATCGCACTTGCAGTCTTTCCCCAAAGCACATCTTTGTCATACAGAAATTTCTGTGCCGCTTGTATCCTGAAACCACGGACTCTGTTTCTCACATCCACTAGTCCTTGGCCGCCTTCTTGCACTGGTAGGTATAACACGGCAGCCCGCAACCAATGTTGTCCATCCCAGAAGAAATTCACTATTTCCCTTTGTATACTGGAGATCAGTTCCTCTGGTGGCTCCATGACCATAGTCCTGTGCCACAGAATAGAAGCAGCCAGATTGTTTACTACCAGCACCCTTCCTCGATATGACAATTGTGGTAATAGCCATCGCCACTTCGACAATCGTAAAACCTTCACTTTTTGTCCAATTGACCTTAGCAGAGGAGGCTTTTTCATACAATTCAATAGTTTTTGTTCAAATTTCAATATCTTCCTTTTCTTTAATAAAAACTGTAATATCATCTGCATAGGCTGATAAAACCACCTTAGAATGACCGTTGCCATGAGGAATTAGAATTCCATTTAAATTCTTCCTCAACCTACATAATAGAGTTTCGATAATTAGGCTATATAGTTGTCCAGAAATTGGACAGCCTTGCCTGATGCCTCTTGTCACGGGTATTGGAGCACTTAAACCACCCCCTACTTTCACCATCACATAAACATTCGAATACAACAACTTAATATATGAAATAAAAACATCACCAAATCCATAACCCTTTAACACTTTAAAAAG
>NW_025731745.1:0-870 GCF_021292245.1 Micropterus dolomieu
AACACATCCGCGTAAAAGCCTAAAACCTAAGCATGCTAGCAATGGAAGCATGTCTGGAGGACATTTCTTGCACAAAGAAAGAACAATCTCAGAGAGGCCAACACGCAATTCATTTTGTCCCACCTAAAAGGACACACCCCCTTCTTGCGGCCATCGGGACCCTGGGCATTACTCAACACGCTGCCACTCTCTGGGCAAACTGCCAAAGGAACCGGGGGCCCGTGAACATTTACACTGCCGCAAGCATACGCTGACAGACTGTGCGCGCAGCCCGGGACTCCTTTCTTTTCCTTTGACATAATAACAGGGGAGAGCGCGAACGCAGTCCCCCACTACCACAAATTATGCAGTCGAGATTCCCACATTTGGGGAATTCGCAGGGGTCAGCACAACCGGAGTGCAATGGCTAAGCCTCGCCCTGGGTGAACAATCAATTTTCAATTTTTAGACGTTTATTATGTCCTTTACAAAAATAAAATCATTCAAAGAATACAACAACATTCCCCAACAACAATAATATTTACATCTTTCCAGACGTTTCCCACTACAACAAATTAAACATTATCAAACATTTGTATTTTAGGAACTCTCCACATTAACAGTTTTCTTTTCTTTTCTTTTGTTGATTTGTCCTTTAGCATATAGTCACTGAAGATGTTTAACATAGATCTTATAACAATTTCTTGTGGAACACAAATTTTCCTCATTACACATACATTTCTGGCTTTCCATAAACTTTCTTTTACACAGTTGATGATAACCCACCATTTTTTTATGTTATCTGTCTGATTTCTTTGCAAGGAACCATAAGCTATGTCCTCATAGCAACCAGGAGGTTTGTGCAAAGCTTTTAGCCATGGTGATACAAGT
>NW_025731746.1:0-624 GCF_021292245.1 Micropterus dolomieu
TTGCTTCAGGAGAGGGTTTTTTTTAGGTTTTCTGACGAAACACCTGTGCAGGAGCTGGAGCCTGAACTAGCTGATCACTGTCAGCTGGGCTGCAACAGGAAGTGACGTCACATGTCGACGAGTATAAAGGAACGAGCAGGAGAGTTTGTTCCTGTGAACAGAGCTGATCTGTGTTCAGAGCATCGACGCCTCACACCAAACAGACGAGAACTCACAAACAGAGTGCATGATGGGACTGAAGACACTGCTGCTCGTCTCTCTGCTCGGCGTTCTGGGTAAAAGTTTCTCCTTCTTTAACACGGTTTAATGTTGGAAAGGGGCCACGCTGGATTCCTCCTTTTTCCAAACCACCAGTTTTCAGCCTGACTTCCTTCTTTCCGTCTAACAGGATTTAACTCTGTTCGGGTGGGAATTTCTGTAAGCTGTGTACGCAGCAGCTTGTTCAGCGCTGAATTGAACAGCTTTTCTTGTTGTTTGGACGCAGTTTTAGGAACAGAAGCATGATAAAGTCACACACTGGTGTCTAAAGAGGAAACTCTGCAACATAAAACTCCTCAGTCAAACAGAAACGAGCTTCTTTCAGCTCTGAAGCTGCAGATATTTAGTGGGGAGAAACTAAAGAGA
>NW_025731747.1:0-1460 GCF_021292245.1 Micropterus dolomieu
AAGTTGAAACTTTAAACTTGATGAGAACGATAAAACCTTAGGAATTAGAGATAATAATGCAGACTGTATTTTATGTGTGGGTTTGTTTTGAGCGGTCATGATGGTCTGCTGTTGTCTGACTTGCTGGCAGTTTTGCTCTTGACTTCTTGGTGACCTCTGACTACAAAAGTTGTCGTGTGGTATGGGGCACATTTTGGTTCACTGAAGCCCGCGTCTGTGCTGTACTGGGTTTTCTTTTGGATCTGGAAAAATTGTTGACCCCCCGGTTGTCACTGTATAATTCACACTCTGGTCGCTTTGGATAAAAAGCATCAGCTAAATATGTTGAATTGAATTGAGCGAATGCAACAACTATTTCATTTTTAAACATACTTCAGACGTGGCTTAAGGCACAACAGACTTCAAGCATATATCTTCAAGAATTTACATAATCTTAACATTTTTTACATTCTGTACTGTCACTTTTGTCATGTATCTATGTACTATCTTGTATTTTATCTTCTTGCAGTACTTGATAAGGCACTATACTGATGATATTTGGAACTAAATTGTTGTTTTTTATACGTACTGTAATGTTTAGCCCCATGCTGGAAGGAGGAGACATGGACTCAGGAGTTCTTCACCTGGTGCTTCAATTTATTTCTTCACCGGACATGTGGAAAGTGCAGTAGTGCAAGGGTGAATTATTGCAAAAATATATCAAAAATTAAAAAACAAACAACGAGGAAACTAAGTACAAACTACTCAAATTATCATTACAAACTGATATTAAACAACACAAAAGAACTTATACCAGGTCCTCTGCTGAGAGGAGCCTCTGCCTCCTTCCTTTATACCAGAAGCCCCTCCTACAAGACAAACCAAAGTTAATTGGAAATCTATTAAACACCAATATGTTACCTCAACAGTCCAGAATATTTCTGGCTACATCAATACACAATATATCAACTATAAAACCAGAAATGAAATGTTACATGCTGAACAAAGCTTCTCAAAACAGCAACTTAAGGTACTCCAGTACCTCTGTAATGGCTCACACTGTAAATTACTCAACACTCCATCACTTCCTGTTTGCCCCTTCAACCCAGATCCCTGCTTGAGGATGAGAACAGGTGAATGAAACATACAAATATTTGGATGACCTTGGGTAAATCCAGTAAGCTAAAATAAATGACTGTGTATGTGTTGTATTTATCCAACCATGATTTCAACTCTTCTGACTAGTACTTAAATGAACTGAAATGAACTGACTTGAAATGACAAGCCATGAGTCCATTGATGCTAGCCCATATGCTAAAGGTAATGCTAATGCTAAAAGTCCTATGCTAATGTTCAGCTAAGGTTAGCTCAGGATGCTAAGAACAATGCTACCGCTGGCTTAAATGAAGGCATGAGGTAGCCCCATGACACGTACTTTAATCACTTTTGTAATGTAGTTATGCATGATACTTTTAATGTAT
>NW_025731748.1:0-497 GCF_021292245.1 Micropterus dolomieu
ATGGCTCTGTTTGTGTGTGTGTGTGTGTGTGGGGGGGGGGGGATCTCATTCCCAAGTGTCTCACTATTGTTAATTGTATCTGTAATTTATTTCCTTTTTTTTTAGGTTTTTCCTGATGTGTTATCTGTTTGTGAACCTGGCCTGTGGCCTCCAGACCCTCCTGAGAACGCCCAACTGGAGGCCGCGCTTCTCCTATTACCACTGGTACTATATACACACACACACACACACACACACGTATAACACACACTGATCTGTGCCTCTGGTGTGTGCAGGACCTTGTCAATTTTGGGGATGACTATCTGCCTGGCGCTCATGTTCATATCCTCTTGGTACTACGCAATCGTTGCCATGGTGATTGCCGGCATGATCTACAAGTACATTGAATACCACGGGTATGTTGCCATGGAGATATACACCCCCACAAACATGATGGTACATGTACAGCATGGTCAAGAGTGGCGTGTGTTTGGATGGAGTATCTGTGTCTGTTTCCA
>NW_025731749.1:0-2563 GCF_021292245.1 Micropterus dolomieu
GGCATGCTCATACTTTTAATATTTTTACTTTCTCATGTGTTTGCCATTTGTTTTGCACTGTTCTTTGAACCTGGTTCATTTCTGTGCTGCTGATGTGACATGAGAATTTCCCTCTGGGAATAAATAAAGAGTCTATTATTATTTTTAATTAACAAAAAACAGTGCTGAACCAAGACCTACCTGAGAGCTCTTTTTAGGAGAGTCAACAAAACAACACAAACATTTAAGATTCTTACTTTTGTTCAGCATCATTATGTCCAGCTTTGAAGTGAACAGGGACATGACGGTCGCTGTTCATGGACACACAGCTGGGTCCAGGAGAATCTGGTCTCTGCCGATGGATCCTGAACAATGAAATAACAAATCAGATGTGTCCTCAAAGCAGATTTAATACATATATTTATGTGTTGGTGTCTCTGGTAGTGAGTTTTCAGCTGAATCTGCAGTTTCTCAGCGATACAGAGTTTTATAGAGACTTTCAGTTGTTGTTTATCTGTCCAGCTGCATCTTTACTGTTAATAACTCAAAACTAAACTTCATTCACCTCCATTGAGCAAGAGGAGGCTCCATAGACAATGTTCTTACACATTCTCAAACCTGCATCCAGCTGTTTGTGGATTTGAACTGTGGTTTTGATATTTGGACTAAGATCTGCAAAATGTGACACCAGTTTGAAAAAAGTGAAGAGTTAAGAACATGAAGTGATCAAAACAAAGACACCAAACCTCATCTCAGGACAGACACAAACATTTAACATGCTGACCTTTGATCAGCAGAGTGGTGTCCACCTTTGAAGTCAATAGGTCGCCACATAGACCAGTCACTCTTCATGGACACACAGCTGGGTCCAGGTCCAGGTCCAGCAGAGTCTGGTTCCTGCTGCTGCTCTAGGCTTCATCAAAACATCATCAAAACATCATACTTCTTCTTAGGATAGTTGAATATTAACAGACATTTTACATTCTCACCTTTTCTTAGCAGACTGCTGTCCACCTTTAACCTTACAAGGTTCAAACCTCAACCAGAGATTCTTAACGCCCTCGAATCCAGGTCCAGGTCCAGGTCCAGGTCCAGGTCCAGGTCCAGCAGAGTCTGGTCCCTGCTGCTGCTCTGGGCTTCAACACAACACACACAGAGCTTTGAGAGTGAATAATGATGGTGGAGTGATTTGAGTCCTGGACAGTTAGAGATCCTCATCTCACCTCTGAGCTTTGGTCTGGCTGTCATGTTCCCCACACAGAGTGCTTTTAGAGGGAGGGACTCCCTCCTCTCTGTCCTCACACTGATTCATAGCAGAGCCCACACCTTCACACAAACACAACAACATGCTGAGAGAGCTGCACTCATTCATTACAACAAGCTTTACATCTCAGGACACTTTAGTTCTCCTTCCTCCCAGTAACATGACACAAATATTCAGGGTCCACAGAAACCTTGTTGGAGCCCTAAACAGGATCTGATGACCCCAAAATGTGTTACACAGCCCCCAGATTCACCCAGAAGTTCAGTATGTTGACCACAAAATATATCAGATGTATTAGACTGTCAAGATTTGTTACAGTACACACAAACATCATGGTTTAAATCCTGATCCTGGTTATCAGACATTTACAGATTCCTCTGGTTGGATTCTTCTGAATTCACTTCAGGTCAACTTCTCACCCAGTGCATGCTGGGAGTAGCTTCATCCCCCTGAGACCTTTTTAAAACAGCTGGACTTTAACTCGTGCAGCTGGTTAACAGCTGTGATGAAATTAAACTTTATTTTTTAAATGACAATCGGAGCTCTGTAGAAGTTATTTTTTGTAAATAAACTTGTTTTTCTCTGCATTTTGTAATACAATGTAAACTCCAGATTTATATGTTGGTTCTTTTTAGATCAGCAGTGTTTGTACATATTTAACACAATAAAGTGTAAGTTAAACAGAAACCTGAGATTACTGCTCATTCAGGGTTCCCACGCGTCCTGGAAAACAGCTGACCAATTATCCAGTCATGGAAAACTCATGGAAAATAAGAGAAACTAAAATGGTCTGGAAAATTATTTTAACATTATGTTGCAGCAGCGTTGTGAACACACCTCTGAGTCAGGTCACATGCAGCACAGGTTGGTGACATTAATTCTAGTGAAAGTTTCATGATCCTCCAAAGGTAAATATTAGTCGCTGCTGGTGCTAACTGTGGTAGTTTTATCAGGTTTTTCTTTTCTTCTCAGCTGGTTTTAAACGGGTGAATAATGTTAAACACTAGCTTGATTTGCCTGCAAAGGTTTAAGGTTTGTGTTTCAGCTGTGGCGAGGAGCGATGGGCTCAGATGTGTTATTGTAGAGAAAGTTGGAGAACAATGAAGAGGAAGCCGGGCTCAGAACAATGAACTGAAATGAAGTAGTCCAGTTTCTGACCGTATTACACTTGCACATCAATACTCCAAGTACTTTGTGAAGTTGCGTTGTGACAGCAACATGTCTGAAATAGTTTTTTGTACCGTTACTCTGCGTTTGGACTCAGGACCACAGAGACGTTAGAGAGCTGAGCTGCAACAGATGATGGGATTTGTTAGTACG
>NW_025731750.1:0-1118 GCF_021292245.1 Micropterus dolomieu
GAAGTTTTGATAAAGCTGGATTTTCACTGTGGAAACTAAAGTCGACTCTCTCTCTTTTCTTTTCAGGGACAAAAACACAGATGGATGAAAACACAGTGAGTTTATAATGTTTTTACAGTTGGTACTTTACACAGCAAACCAGTGTTTGTGACATCTGTTCTTCATTCTGAAGTGTAGATATAGATAGAAGAAGACAAACAGAAACAGGAATCACTCTAGTGACTTTAAACAATGCAGATAGATTATTTTTATTTCCAAAAAACAACGTCCACGTTACTGTACTACTATAAAATCTAGTTCCAATGCAAACTGTCCAGCAGCCAGTCAGATAAAGATCAGATCAGACAGTAACTAATGGTGCGTTCAGGGTCTGCTGACTCAACTGTGAACTGTGTTCAATTTCAAAACATCAGCAGTAAACTGGGAGGAACATTTTGGATTCGAGGTACCACATAAACACTCCCTCTCTGGTCAGTCAGCTGCAGGAACATGTGACAGTTTGGGGTAGCCTACTTTTGGTTTAATGTATTTATGTTATTTTACTTTAATTAATTACTTAATTTCCTTCTGCATGTCCTTCGTTGCCACAGAAACACTTCCTCTCTCAGTGGCAGAAACATGTAACAGTAGCTGATGGTGCGTTCAGGTGCTGTCAGGTTATTTCTTATCTCCTTGTGTTAAATGTGGGTCAGTGATGTGAAAGCTGTCAGTTAAAGTGTGTCAGAGTGAGGGTTTGTTTGTGTTTCACAGGTGAATAATGATGAAGATGAAGATGATGGTGTGGTGAACTATGAAAACGATGGAGACCCTTCTGCCTCTGTCAGACTCCACTGATCAACAACTTCCATATCAACATCAGCTCATCAGAGAAAAGACTCCACTGCAGTTAAATAACAGCACATTTACACGAGTAGTTGAAGCCTTTAGAGAACAAAAATCTCATAAGATCATTTTGGGTTTTGTTTGTTGATTGTTTTTGTTTTTATTTATCAGTGTGAGAAATGTTTGTGTGTTTTGTGCTCAGCTGTTTCTGTTTCAGTCTGACTTTGAACAACAATATTCAAGTCTTGATTTCATCTCATATCAGGAAGCCCACTGTGAGTTTTATAAAATGTCTT
>NW_025731751.1:0-949 GCF_021292245.1 Micropterus dolomieu
GTGTAAAACAACAGAAAGTGAGTTAAATTTGACTCCAAAGTCCAACAGGTCACTGAAAGCCATCAACTCAGTGTGTACAGGCTAAAACAGCCTGCTTCTACCTTTTAGAGGCTTTCTTGTAGAAATCTCTGAGTTGAGCTCCAAATGGCTTCAAACTTACCGAGAAGACTTACAGAGACAACACCATCAAGAATCTTGAATCTCAACCTTCTGCCGCCTTTCCCAAGCTAGTTTCTTTCAGGGGCCATATAGGGGCCCCAAATCACAACAGCTCAAATCAGCATCCCACACCCATCATACAGTTGTATTTTGGTATTAAAACTCCATTTAAAGCTTATTAGGTGGTTGTTAGCTCATAAAATCCACAAAAGGAGCTTTACACACTCGCTTAGGCTTAAGAAGCAAAAGAGTACTGTTCAGTGAAATATGGCTGTATGAAATTGGTATTGTTTGTTGTAAAGATGATATCTGGTGAAACACTCTGTCCTGTGACTGATCTGTGTAAAACAACAGAAAGTGAGTTAAATTTGACTCCAAAGTACAACAGGTCCCTGGAAGCCATCAACTCAGTGTGTACAGGCTAAAACAGCCTGCTTCTACCTTTTAGAGGCTTTCATGTAGAAATCTCTGAGTTGAGCTCCAAATGACTTCAAACTTACCGAGAAGACTTACAGAGACAACACCATCAAGAATCTTGAATCTCAACCTTCTGCCGCCTTTCCCAAGCTAGTTTCTTTCAGGGGCCATATAGGGGCCCCAAATCACAACAGCTCAAATCAGCGTCCCACACCCATTATACAGTTGTATTTTGGTATTAAAACTCCATTTAGAACTTATTAGGTGGTTGTTAGCTCATAAAATCCACAAAAGGAGCTTTACACACTCGCTTAGGCTTAAGAAGCAAAAGAGTACTGTTCAGTGAAATATGGCTGTATGAAATTGGTATTGT
>NW_025731752.1:0-963 GCF_021292245.1 Micropterus dolomieu
CATCTCAGAATGCTGACACTACTGACACTAAACTCAGAATGCTGACACTACTGACACTAAACTTAGAATGCTGACTTTCATCTCAGAATACTGACACTAAACTCAGAATGCTGACTTTAATCTCAGATCTCTGACACTACTGACACTAAATTTAGAATGCTGACTTTAATGTCAGAATGCTGACATTAAACTCAGAATACTGACACTAAATTTAGAATGCTGACATTAATCTCAGAATGCTGACATTAAACTCAGAATACTGACACTAAATTTAGAATGCTGACATTAATCTCAGAATGCTGACACTAAACTCAGAATACTGACACTAAACTCAGAATTGACATTAAAGTCAGCATTCTAAATTTAATCTCAGATCTCTGAAACTACTGACACTAAATTTAGAATGCTGAATTTAATCTCAGTATGCTGACACTACTGACACTAAATGTAGAATGCTGACTTTCATCTCAGAACTCTGACACTACTGACACTTTCTTAGAATGATGACTTTAATCTCAGAATGCTGACATTAATCTCAGAATGCTGACACTACTGACACTAAATTTAAAATGCTGACTTTCATCTCAGAATGCTGACACTAAACTAAGAATACTGACTTTAATCTCAGAACTCTGACACTACTGACACTAAACTTAGAATGCTGACTTTCATCTCAGAATGCTGACACTACTGACACTACATATAGAATGCTGACTTTCATCTCAGAATACTGACACTACTGACACTAAATTTAGAATGCTGACTTTCATCTCAGAACTCTGACACTAAATTTAGAATGCTGACTTTCATCTCAGAATACTGACACTAAATTCAGAATGCTGACACTACTGACACTAAATTTTGAATACTGACTTTAATCTCAGAACTCTGACACTACTGACACTTTCATAGAATGCTGACTTTAATCTCAGAATGCTGACACTGAACTCAGAACTGACACTA
>NW_025731753.1:0-1059 GCF_021292245.1 Micropterus dolomieu
CTTGATATATCAGCTTTTGAATTGCACCCAAAATGTCATCCATATAATGCAAAACAGGAGAATCTGAAATCATTTGGTCCCGCAATAACTCATTGATTCTTGTAGCTGGAATGATGCAGCAACCTGAATGTGATCCAGCAGGCTTCAAGCTTTTATTGGCAATTGAAATGAACTCCTTCCTTCAACCAGTTATTGACATATCAGCTTTTGAAGTGCACCCAAAGTGTAGTCGATCCTTTGGACTTGAGAATATAGAATGTTTTGGTTTCTTTATTAGCTCATCATCACTTGTGCTACTTGAAACACAGGCAAAGGTCACAAATCCCATTTTCACATCCTGTTCATGAATACATGGACCGGAAGAAATTAACCCACAGTACTGGTGCAAGGCAACTCCAAATGGGCAGAGACGTGACCATACCTTTTGGGTGTGACCATGCATACATCCCGCATAGGTAAATACGGTGCCACAATAAATCTTCTCAGTATGAAAGTTTGTAATGATTGACAGTTAGCCACACAGACCCAGGTAAGAACAAATGGCATTAATCGTTGCCCTGATTTCTGCAGACACCATATGGGCATCGCCATTTAAGTACTTGGACCCAGACCACTCTCTCCCTCTTTCTTTAAAGTGCTAGCCTTTCATGTAACTCCAGATCTGCATATTTAGCCCACTAAATGGATGAGAATCTGGAATCATTTGGTGCCTTACTAACTCATCATTACATGTACCTACAGTCATGCAGACACCTGTCCTTTATACAGGAGTCTTCCAACTTTTATAACTACTTGAAATAAAACCGTTCCTTCAATAACTTTTTTGAAATATCAGCCTTTGAAGTGGACCCAAAATTCCATCCACGTAATGCAATAGATAGGAATCTGGAATCATTTGGTCCCTCAATAACTCACGGATACTTGCGTCTAGAATTGTGGATACACTTGTATGTGATGCAGCAGTTGTCAAGCTTCTACTGGTACTTTGAATCAACCCGTTCCGTCAATCAGTTTTAGAAATATTAGCCTTTGAAGAGCACCGAAAATTTCATCCATATA
>NW_025731754.1:0-862 GCF_021292245.1 Micropterus dolomieu
GAGGTCCCTATTGAATTTGCTCGGATTATATTTAGGGCCCGAGCACGACCGTGCGAGGTCCCTATTGAATTTGCTCGGATTATATTTTTAGGGCCCGAGCACGACCGTGTGAGGTCCCTATTGAATTTGCTCGGATTATTTTTAGGGCCCAAGCACGACCGTGCGAGGTCCCTATTGAATCTGCTCGGATTATTAGGGCCCGAGCACGACCGTGTGAGGTCCCTATTGAATTTGCTCGGATTATTTTTTTTTTATTTTTTTTTTATTTTTAGGGCCCGAGCACGACCGTGTGAGGTCCCTATTGAATTTGCTCGGATTATTTTTTATTTTTTTTTTTTTCTGCAAAGTAGGCTCAACTGACATGGCCTAAACATACTCGAAAACTCACCAAAATTTGCAAACATGTCAGAACCGGTGAAAAATTTCGTATTCTACAAGTTTCGCACATGGGCGTTGCAAAATGACTCGCTAGCGCCACCTAGAAAATTGGAAAAAATTAGCCCCTCGTTCACGTTCAACCTACATCTACGAAATTTTCTGGGGACATGTATCATGTCAAGACGCACAAAAAAGCCTCAAGAACCCATAGCCTAAAGTCAACAGGAAGTCGGCCATTTTGAATTTTATGGCCATTTTTGGATGATTTACACACTTCGTACTTTAACGAGCTCCTCCTAGGGATTTAGTCGGATCGACGTCAAATTTCTGCTGTGCCTTCTAAAGGCATTGACGATGAAAAGTTGTGCTATTTGCGCGTTTTCGTTAATGGGCGTGTCCGTGGCGTCGATGATTCGCCATGAAACAGGAAGTTGTTGTAACTTCAGTGTACATGCTCACATCTGGACCAAACTGTACATCTAGG
>NW_025731755.1:0-695 GCF_021292245.1 Micropterus dolomieu
AGGAGCGTGAGCGGGAGGAGCGTTAGCGGCAGGAGGGTCAGCGGGAGGAGCGGTAGGAGCGTCAGCGGCAGGAGGGTGAGCGGGAGGAGCGTTAGCGGCAGGAGGGTCAGCGGGAGGAGCGTGAGCGGGAGGAGCGTCGGCCGCAGGAGGGTCAGCGGCAGGAGCGTGAGCGGGAGGAGCGTTAGCCGCAGGAGCGTCGGCCGCAGGAGGGTCAGCGGCAGGAGCGTGAGCGGGAGGAGCGTCGGCCGCAGGAGGGTCAGCGGGAGGAGCGTTAGCCGCAGGAGCGTCGGCCGCAGGAGGGTCAGCGGCAGGAGCGTGAGCGGGAGGAGCGTCGGCCGCAGGAGCATCAGCGGCAGGAGGGTCAGCGGGAGGAGCGTCAGCCGCAGGAGGGTCGGCCGCAGGAGGGTCGGCCGCAGGAGGGTCGGCGGTAGGAGCGTGAGCGGGAGGAGCGTCGGCCGCAGGAGGGTCAGCGGGAGGAGCGTGAGCGGGAGGAGGGTCAGCGGTAGGAGGGTCAGCGGGAGGAGCGTGAGCGGGAGGAGGGTCAGCGGTAGGAGGGTCAGCGGCAGGAGCGTCAGCGGGAGGAGCGTCGGCCGCAGGAGGGTCAGCGGCAGGAGCGTGAGCGGGAGGAGGGTCAGCGGGAGGAGGGTCAGCGGGAGGAGGGTCAGCGGCAGGAGGGTCAGCGGGAGGAGCGTGAG
>NW_025731756.1:0-925 GCF_021292245.1 Micropterus dolomieu
TGTAACCGCTAAGCTTAAAACAGCCGAGGGTTATGCAGAGGGTTAAAGTGGGCTATAGTTGACGCGCTTACCGTGGTCGCTTTGGCTTGATTGAGCAATGATACAACAAAGCTTAAAGTTATCTTTTCTTCTCTGTTGTGTGAGATGTTTATTGGATTTACACAAGGATTTCCTTTTCCATAACAGAACAATATTCCATCTTCACCAACAGTCACTTAACATGCATTCAACCACAGCCTCCGTCGCGTGGCGTGGCGGTCAAAAACTAGTTTGCCCTTTTCCCTCTAGCAACACCTGTCCTTGATTACAGCTAGCCTAAGTAGATAAGCCCCAATCACTATGCCATAACCCTAATGCCACCTAATGGCCAAACCTGGACATAAACATTGAAATGGCTCCTACACATGGGCCGAAGCTTCATGAAGCATTGAAGCTTTCCATTGAATTGGTTCACTCATGGGCCGAAGCTTCATGAAGCATTAAAGCTTTCCATTGAATTGGTTCACTCATGGGCCGAAGCTTCATGAAGCATTGAAGCTTTCCATTGAATTGGTTCACTCATGGGCCGAAGCTTCATGAAGCGTTGAAGCTTTCCATTGAATTGGTTCACTCATGGGCCGAAGCTTCACGGTGCTTCATTTGCTCTAGTGTGCCATCAAGTGGACAATACATGTAAAACAGTTAAAGTGATTATAATGGCATCATGGCTTTGGTTTGTAAAGCTTTGAATTGAATAAATTAATGAATGATGTTTGTGATGCCGATACATAAATGATTAACTTACTAATAAGGTGTCTGTCTGTATGATACAATGACAGGGTCAAAAGGGAAAGTGGAAACAAGGGAGAGGGTTATGATGTGAATGTGCTTGTGTTACTTGGTTTATGACTTTAGATAATACAGACATTTCATTCATTTTTATTTA
>NW_025731757.1:0-925 GCF_021292245.1 Micropterus dolomieu
CAGGATGAAAACAGTTTAAATCCCTTCAGAGCCACTTCTTTGTGAAACTGGCCGGTCCAGGTTCAGTTTGTTGCTTCAGGAGAGGGTTTTTTTTAGGTTTTCTGACGAAACACCTGTGCAGGAGCTGGAGCCTGAACTAGCTGATCACTGTCAGCTGGGCTGCAACAGGAAGTGACGTCACATGTCGACGAGTATAAAGGAACGAGCAGGAGAGTTTGTTCCTGTGAACAGAGCTGATCTGTGTTCAGAGCATCGACGCCTCACACCAAACAGACGAGAACTCACAAACAGAGTGCATGATGGGACTGAAGACGCTGCTGCTCGTCTCTCTGCTCGGCGTTCTGGGTAAAAGTTTCTCCTTCTTTAACACGGTTTAATGTTGGAAAGGGGCCACGCTGGATTCCTCCTTTTTCCAAACCACCAGTTTTCAGCCTGACTTCCTTCTTTCCGTCTAACAGGATTTAATTCTGTTCGGGTGGGAATTTCTGTAAGCTGTGTACGCAGCAGCTTGTTCAGCGCTGAATTGAACAGCTTTTCTTGTTGTTTGGACGCAGTTTTAGGAACAGAAGCATGATAAAGTCACACACTGGTGTCTAAAGAGGAAACTCTGCAACATAAAACTCCTCAGTCAAACAGAAACGAGCTTCTTTCAGCTCTGAAGCTGCAGATATTTAGTGGGGAGAAACTAAAGAGAACTCGTGTTAAATGTTTAGTGAAGCGATCGACGTGTGAAAAGGAGACGAGGGTTTGCGTTTGTGATCACTGCAGCTGCCAGAAGTGGAGTCAGTTAGAATCTGCCAAGCAGCAAAACTTCCCCTGACTGAAATACTTTATTTTGAAGACGACTGACGATTTTCTGAACTGTTATGGTTTAATCTTTAAAGCGGCTAACTCTGTCAGAGAAATGTACTGTAGTAGAAAGTGG
>NW_025731758.1:0-2923 GCF_021292245.1 Micropterus dolomieu
ACTTTCCCACCTTTAGCAATATTTGTATCTAGGCAGAGTCATAAAATGTTTTATTTAAGATAGTTTGAGAAATTCATACTTAGTATTACATGGTTTGATCTGACCGAAGCCATTAAAGAACAGTCAGCATGTTTATTTGAACGTATACTGTCATTATCTGCTCAGAGGCATCTATTGGACACTATAGATGGTACAAATCAGCAGTTGGATCAGTGTTACCTGAAGGCTGACCAGTGACCTCCACCTCACACAGTGTCAGGTATTCTTGTCTTCCAGGAATCACAATGTTTACATAACGGCCTTCCATTCCATTACAAAAAAAGGTTTGTGAGGCCCCAGCAGCGATAGATGAGATCACTGCACATCTGATGAATAAGAAATCACAAGTATTTGTAAAATAATTTTACCAAGTGAATGTTATGCATAGATCTCAGCAGTCGTTGTATTTACATACTGTTGATGTTATGGTGAATCATTACTGTTCGGAAATGATGTAGATCTCAAGTGCACTAATTTCCTCTAACTTACACAACAAACGTTAAATGCTCAAACCTAATCAAAGACACAAAGGTCTGTTACCTGGGATTAGCATTGCGGTTGTCGATGATGGAATTTCCGATGCGGATCTCAGCACCATTGAGCCTTTCGGGGCAACAATCTTTTCTGTTGGTGATTGTGACGGTGTTGATGTTGTACGTTTTCAGGAGGTCCAGACTCCACCATGGATTTTGATCCTTTTGTGTGTGTGTACAGGAACCCTCTGGCCAGTTGCTAGCACGATTTCCATCAACGGCCCTTTCAGGGACAGCATTCTCAAACAGCGAGGACTGAGTCGCTTTCCCACCTTTAGCAATATTTGTATCTAGGCGAGTCGTAAAATGTTTTATTTAAGATAGAAATTCATACTTAGTATTACATGGTTTGATCTGAAGAACAATCAGCATGTTTATTTGAACTTATACTGTCATTATCTGCTCAGAGGCATCTATTAGACACTATAGATGGTACAAATAAGCAGTTGGATCAGTGTTACCTGAAGGCTGACCTGTGACCTCCACCAAAGTATTACATGATTTGACCAAGGATACTAAAGAAATTACAATTAGTGTACAATATTTGCTTTGAACTGTAAACATTGTGAAAACATTTTTATATCACAACTGTTATATTTGCATGGCTTAATGTTAAAAATTGCATTAGGGCTGGACGATAAATTGATCAAGTTGTCTCGATCCTGTCCTGGGCTTGTCTGGATTATATTATTTTATTTCTTCTTTGTGTTTTGATTTTGTTTTCTCTGTGTCTGGGTTTTGGGTTTCAGTCCTGTCTGTGTGTCTTGTTGGGGAGTCTTGGTTTTTGTTCCTAGTCCTGTGCCTTAGTTCATGTTGTAGTATTTGCTTCTAGTTCTTTCTCTGCATCATTTTGGTTTAGTCTGCTCGGTACTCTGGGTTCTAGTTCTGGGTTCTCGTTTAGGTTTTGTCTGTTATGATCCCTGTGTTATAGTTGGTCGGCGTTTGTCTGTTTACATGGGTTTCTGTTATTGTCTGAGTTAGATTCTTGTCTGGTATTTCGTTACATGTGTTCTGTCTGTGTTGGTTATTATTTTGCCCCATGTCTGCCAGTACAAGTGCTCCGTCTGTTCCCAGCAGTTATTACTCCGTCTTCCTGCCTCTTGTCATGTGTAGTGTGATGTGTGTCCTGCCTGTTCTTGGAACTACCTGTTCATCATTTTGGATGTACCAGTCTTTGCAACCTGTAAGCTTTAATGTTTGTTTTTGGTTTGGATTAAAATCCTGAACTTGACGTCGGCTCTCTAGTGTCTTGTGTTTGGGCTCCGTGCACTCATCAGGATCCTGACACGAGTAATCAAATCCAAAACTCAGAACCTCCAACCAAACTAATTTTAATATGTTGGTTATTTAATTGTTCTAATCATGTTCCACACTGTTAGTGTTCATCATGTTGTTCATGTACTTTCCCCTTAAACACCACCGTGTGTATAGTCATGTGACTCCGCCCCTTCCCGTCATGTTTAGATTCCAGACAGCAATTTGAAGCATAGGGAGATGTTAGCTTGCACTAATCTCTTTCATTTTCCAGCAGCTGGAGAAACAACATTTTATTAACAGACTGACTCTGACCTACATGTACATTTAGTGCCAGTCTGACAACGTACTCAGTTTCACCATCATTTTCTGTTGCTTGCTCCTCACATTTGCTCACCCACACACACGCTACATTGCACTGCCCTTAAAAGACCTCACTTACTACTACTCTCATACCAGAACCTGTCACGTAGATGTTCTGTGAAGAATGAGGACAGGAAGTTAGTCAAACGCTGTAAAAATGCAGTAATGCATGTAAAAATCATTAGCAGCGCATTGATATTAATAATTGGGTGAAATTTGTATCGGCGGACATAATTTAACAGCGGCGATCCACCGAATGTAAGAACACATTTGTTATGTGCATGTGAACATTACATTATCAATTACTATTTAGATAATCGATTTTTGATATCTGTGAATCAAAGAAAAAATCCCGCTTTTAATAGTTAAGCATATTCACAGCCAACCAACCTTGTCAGTGAACTAGTGCAAAAATACAAACAAAACAATTGTTAATTAAACGTAAGTGTTTATTTAATCGTGATTTTGATTTTAGATCATATCGTCCAGCCCTAAGTTGTGTGCATGTGCGTTTGCTTTGTTTTGATTTATTGAAGTGAACTGGCCCTCTTAAAAAATTCCTTATTTATTTAAAAACTAAAATTGGTCAATGGAGAAATATCAACTTTACCAAGTGAAAACATTAAAACAATTATCTCACCAGAAAAGCCACTTGTCTGTCCCAGAACAGCCAATAAGACAAAGACCACACCTGGAGAAATCATCCTGTAGAGAAAGTTCACCACATTTCTATG
>NW_025731759.1:0-372 GCF_021292245.1 Micropterus dolomieu
TTTTAATGACCACGTACATTCTAATGATTGTTTTTAAGTATGCTTTGCACCTGCCTCAGAATACTCTTCTCCCCACAATCAGACGCACACCTACACCTCAGGTAAACACCCCAGATTGCCCCGCCCCCCGTCTGCTCCATTTTCTCCATCATCTCCATCATCTCCAGCCTATGTTTTATAAAGTCGCATAAAAGACTGAGAACCTGTCTTTATTCTGTATATTTCTACCCGCAATCCGTTATCACGGCAGCAGGTGAGCTGCACGTTGGCTTATTAGTGACGCAGCCTATCAAACAGCTGAAACCAACATCTGCACCCTGTGTGTTCACTGCTGCTTTACCTGGTCCAGCTGCCCCCCCCCCCCCCCCGCCA
>NW_025731759.1:441-2294 GCF_021292245.1 Micropterus dolomieu
AATGACTGCTGCCCCCGCACACCCAATGACATCGTCCATCACAATGTTTCATTGTAGACATCGTCTGAAGGAAATTTTGTACACATTGCCCAACCCTAGCAGGTTTATAACATCTTATTCACAAAGGAAATAATTAAACAGAAAAAGTCCATGGTGTCCACAGCTGTCCGTGTATGTGTCCACTTTGAGTGTATTCGAGGCTTTAGCGTTAGCTAGCTAGCTTACTATGTTAAAGAAGATTAATGTGACTTGTAATTATTGCAAATTTGGCAACCAAGTCAGGCCCCTGAACCAATCCTGCAATCAATTATTTGACCAGAAACAGTTGGGATGTTTTCCCAGAGCTTCTCCCAGCTCAGGGAGAGATTGTGGCAGAAGAAAAAGGAACCAACAGAGGAGACTGGAACTGCTCTTCACATTTATTCATTTAGCTGATGCTTTTATCCAAAGTGATGTCAGAGGTTGCTCTCAATTTGAAGGCGTCTTCAGTGTCCCTGCGGGACGGTGATACCTTCAATGATGCCGGAGGGATGTTATCACAGGCCTGCACCTGAGGAGGAAAACTGCCAGCTGTGCCATTAAAACTTGACTTGTGGAGGGTGCCAAGCCCAACGCCAGAGTTTGGATGTAGAGTTAATGCTAGCAAGTGATGACTGGATGCTGGACAAGACTGTCGAGATGGCTATCCACTGTAGAGTGGGCTGCTGGGCTGGGCCTCGCAGTTGCAGGAGTAGTTTTTTTCTCTGCTCAACGGCTTTCCGTGGGACTGAGTAGTTGAAAGAACTGCAGGTGGTGTTCAATACAAAGGTTGTCCATAAAACAAACGGTCTTCGTGAGAGCTCCAGATTGCAGACGCAATACTGTTTTGAAATGAGTCTTTCAGGAGCCTGGGCACTTCAAGGGCATGAGGAGGCAAAATGAAAAACAGCTTAATTGACTGATGAATGTTTAAAACGAGGCAGCGTGAACACATTGGTGGCGTTTAAGGGCACCAGCCTGAGTAAAGGTTTTCTCACATTGATCACACCAGTACGGTTTATTCCCAGTGTGAATACGCCGGTGGACAGTAAACTGACTTGATGTACTGAAAGCTTTCCTACATTTGTCACAGCTGTACGGTTTTTCTCCGGTGTGAACACGTTGGTGGGCGTTTAGTTCACCCGATGAAATGAAAGCTTTCCCACACTGATCACAGCTGTAAGGTTTCTCTCCAGTGTGACCACGTTGGTGGACTTTCAGCTGACTCGATGTGGTGAATGTTTGCCCACATTGGTCACAGCCGTACGGTTTCTCTCCAGTGTGAACACGCTGGTGTTTTTTCAGGTCACCTGATGTGGTGAAAGCTTTCCCACATTGGTCACACTTGTAAGGTTTCTCGCCAGTGTGACCACGACAATGAACTCTTAATTCAGCTGGTGCAGCAAAGGTTTTCCCACATTGGTCACACATGTAAGGTTTCTCTCCAGTGTGAACACGTCGGTGGACTTTTAAGATATTAAAACTCGTAAATTTTTTCCCACATAGGTTACACCAGTATGGTTTCTCTCCAGTGTGAACGTGTTGGTGCATTTCTAGCATACCCGATGTGGCGAAAGCTTGCCCACATTGCCCACAGCTATACGGTTTCTCTCCAGTGTGAACGCGTAGGTGGATTTTTAGTACACCTGAATGAGCAAAAGATTTCCCACATTGGTCACAGTTATATGGTTTCTCCCCAGTGTGAACTCGTTGGTGGATTCTTAGGTCACCTGACTGAATGAAAGCTTTCCCACACTGGTCACAGCTGTATGGCCTCTCTCCAGTGTGAACTCGGTGGTGGATTTTTAGTTCACTTGATTGAGTGAAAGCTTTCC
>NW_025731760.1:0-1251 GCF_021292245.1 Micropterus dolomieu
GCAATGGTCAAGACACCCAGCTGTTTGAGAGCAGAGGCTGGTACATCAACACTGTCAAAAGACCTTCCACCACTTAGCAATATTAGGACCTGTGGAACTCCTTCCACACGCCTGCTTCCGGCAGAGGCCGTGAAGACATTCTCCCTCAAGTACTGGAGAGCTGCTCCAGTGTTGAGGGGTCTTCCGCCTTTGTGCCTCAAACCTCTGACCGTGTCAAGGATCTCGCCCTTAGTGGTGTATGTGTTCAGATAGAACTGGACAGTTGGATCTCTGCTGTACTGAACCACTGAGACACGGTCTTTGTTGTCATCCACACTGAGTGTCTCTACTACTCTTTGGACAAAGTCTCGCATAGCTGGGAATCCAGTTCTAGTACCATCAGATCCATCCAACAAGAACACAAGATCCCTTCCTGGTAGCTGTCTCTCCACTAGGGAACATAAAATTTCAGACATATTTAAGTTCATGTGTCAAATGCTGCCAGTGTGAAAGTCAGATGGCAAAAGCTAGCCTCGATGTCTACAACTTGCTCTGTTAATGCTGGCAAAACTCTTTTGTCAAAGTGGCACTGGCTGACCTCAACTTAGTAAAATACACTTGTTCAATTTGCGTCCTACCATGAGTGTGGAATGTAAAAATCTGTCACTTTCTTACCAGTCACTGTTGGTGTCATGGGCGTGGCCCTCCCTAGCACCGTGCTCATTACAGAGGAGAGCTGTTCTTGGATATCGGGGAGGTCAGTGAATTCAGACACTGATAGAGCATAAGTAGGCTCATATGATATCTTCTGCAGCTCTCTACTATCAGAGTTCCTTGTTCCAATGCCAACAACATAGATGCCCTGCTGTTTTAGAGCAGAGGCTGGGGTATCTACATTATCAAAAGACCTTCCACCATTTAGCAGGATCAACATTTGTGGAACACCTTGGAGGCGCCTGCTCCCGGAGGAGTTTGTGAAGACGTTGTCCCTGACATATTGGAGGGCTGCCCCGGTGTTGAGGGGTCTGCCTCCTCTGTGTCTCAGCCCTCTGACCGAATCCAGAATATCATCTCGTGTTTTGTATCTTTTCAGATCGAAATGGACCTCTGCATCTCTGCTGTACTGGACCACAGAGACACGGTCTTTGTTTTCTCCCACATTGAGTTTCTCCACCACTCTCTCAACAAAATCACGCATGGCAGGGAAGCCATTCCTTGTGGCATCAGAACCATCCAGAAGGAATACGATATCCTTTTTGGCAGTGTCAACTG
>NW_025731762.1:0-728 GCF_021292245.1 Micropterus dolomieu
GAAACAAATAAAGCTCCATACTTAAAAAAAAATAAAAATGAATCAACAGCAATAAAACAAAGTTTATTAAAACACCATAGGATAAAAGTGAGACCTAAGAAAGCATTTAAAAGAGGCCCCTGAGTTTGCCTGTCTGAGAACTTCCACAGCTGACGGGCCGAGTGGAGAGATTATTAAAGGAGCCAGCTCTGGTCTGAAGGGGGTCACTGTGCTCTCTACTGATTTTTTTAACTGAAGAAAGTCATTAGACTTGATGATTGACCCTCGGCCTGCCCAAATACCACCATAAACATTTGATGCCGCCTAAATGCCACATTAAACCTTTGAAACCGTGTAAATACCCCTTAAAAAGCACTTCCCGTAAGGTGCTAGATAGTAGCAGGCTGGAAAAAGTGCTGCTGTAGTACTACTGTAGTACTCGTGTTGTGTTTTAGTAAACAGGGATAATGCTGCAGGTGGATTTCAGTGGAAAGATTCCTGAAACAGCAGCAGACATGTTTTACTTCCTACAGTGCGCTGGTCCATTGTGGTTCTGCTGAAGGGAGACCGGACTGCTCCCAATCACATCGTACTAGTACCCATGAAGAATGTCTCTCTGTCACAGCTCATGTTTAAAGCTGCAGTCTGTCTGGATTCATAATCTCTGAACCTGCAGAGCTCTCAGCTCCAGCATCATAACAGCTGCTTAGAATCCCCCTGCAGGAGAAGCACCTAGGGGACTTGATCAT
>NW_025731763.1:0-1424 GCF_021292245.1 Micropterus dolomieu
TGCTAATTAGGTGCGTTTCCATCAGCCGGTTTGGAGCGAATAAACCAGGCTACGACAAGCGTAGTCAGTAGTTGACGTTACACGTGGCTGTAATAAACAAGACATATGCGTTCCATACCAGAAACAAAACCAGCTGCATGGACCTGAGGACCATGGATGTGAGGAAAATTGAGGAAGATCTTCAGGAATGCGTTTCAAGCAGGCACGCTGATACCAGCCACGTTTCCGCGCGTGATGGGAACATCCGGCAAGACCCCAGGTAAAAAAGAAGTGCTCTTAAAGGCACTGAAAATATACTTGAAATTCACATAGTATGCTTATAGTAGATTCATACTATACATAACATGCTTACTACTAGTATATTAAAGATATATTCTCCTGAGCTTTAACATACTTCTCAAAAGTATCCTTTGAATAAATTGGTAATAAATATGTACTTAATTAAACTTTTAATAAACATGCTTAAATAAAAGTATATTTTTTTACAACATTTTAGTCTATTTTTTAAAAATATATTTATTAAACTCTTAGTAAATACTATTTAGGTGTATTTTGTGGAAGTACATTGTTAAACAATTACACTTTTAGTGGGTTAAAAATATATTTATGCCAAATATGCTTCATTGTGTAGGCTACTGCAAAATATTGTAATTATTGCCACATGTTTCAGCCTGATTTCAAGAAGTATGATTTTTAAAACATATTTTTTTAACATTAAAATATATTTTTCAAAAGCATATTGTTTTTTTTTTTCATTTATTGTCTTTCTTTTAATTTTTTTTAAATTAGGTAAATAGCTAGTTGAGATCAGAGACCTCTTTCATAAGGGTAACATGGTCCAGAAGGAAGCAGCACATGTCGTTAACTTAACAAACAACAACATATATAAATAAGCATACTTTAAATCATAATGCAGTTATACTTGTTTCTGTTTGTAAACAGTAAACATATGTGTACACAGGGGCGAAGTGTGCCCTCCCGCCCAGCCTACTAGCGCAGTGCATTCAGTTGGACCAATCAGAATCAATTTTCTAATCGACAACCCAATCACACAGCGTAAAAGTCCGCTTCACGAAAGTTAACGTGTGTACTGTCGTTGAGAGAGGGAATCTAGTTTTGGCCAGAAATAACTTTATTTCTCAGGTTTCCTTTGTTTTACTTTAACGACTCGGACTTGGAATGCTACATGCTTCTACATGATTCCTGCTTTCTTACAGTGCTACTTTGCTGCTTGCTCTTGCCTCTGCATGCATTCTTTTGCTTAAACTCTCTTTTTTTCTGCTAGAAATCAGCAGCTCTTGGATACTTTTAAATCACTGGGACTGTCAGATAAAGTTGGCTCTTGCCATTTATTTATACACACTTTTATGATCTACGTGAGTGCGGCCTATCAATAACACTAGCCGGTACTGCAGTGACTGGAG
>NW_025731764.1:0-848 GCF_021292245.1 Micropterus dolomieu
CGCCCCAAGAACCACTGCCAGATCCCAAGTGGGAACCTTGGACCGAGTCGCAGGTCTCATCCTCCGGGCACCACGGAGGAAACGTACAACCAAGCGAAGTTTCCCCAAGGACCCCTCCCTCAGAGGGGTGTGGAAATAGCTGCCACGTACACCTTGAGGGTGGAAGGGGAAAGACCAGCAGAGAACCGGTCCTGGAGGAACTCAAGTACCTGAACCACCGGGCAGGTAACAGGGTCCACCGACCGCTCCCTACACCAAGTGGAGAAAACACTCCACTTCAGGCCGTACATCCTCCGTGTGGACGGGGCCCTGGAGCTCAGGAGGGTCTCGACTGCTCCGGCTATTAGACCCGCCTCTAGGTACTGTGCCCCCTCAGGGGCCAGACCCACGGATTGATGCACCTGCCAGGATCCCCTTGCAAAGCGGCCGTCCATGACCGCGCCCCAGCCCGTGAGGGAGGCGTCTGTCGAAATAACCAGCCGGCGACAAGACCCTCCCAGCACGGGCCCCTGGGACAGGAAGACACTTGCGTGTAACCCAAATCAGACGGAGAGGTTTCCTCTCGGGGAAAAACCCTTGTTCCTTAGCCACCACTGCAGGGGTCTCATGTGCAGCAGTCCAGATAGTATTACGCTGGACGCAGCCGCCAGGAGACCCAACACTCGTTGAAAGTGTTTCATAGTGATGGCGTGGCCTAACTTCACCCCTTTCACGGCAGCCAATATGGTGTCGACACGTGCCGGAGACAATTGTGCCCGCATCGTTGTCGAATCCCATACAACCCCTAGGAACGTAGTCCGTTGGGTGGGCGCCAGCACGCTCTTCTTTGCGTTGAGCCTCAGCCCTAA
>NW_025731766.1:0-518 GCF_021292245.1 Micropterus dolomieu
ACACACACAACACACACGCACACACACACACAACTGAAATGCTCACACACACACACAACTGAAATGCTCACACACACACACAACTGAAACGCTCACACACACAACTGAAACGTTCTCACACACACACAACTGAAACGCTCTCACACACACAACTGAAACGCTCACACAAATACAAGTGAAATGCTTTTACATACATAACTGAAACGCTCTCACACACACACACAACTGAAACGCTCACACACACAACTGAAACGTTCTCACACACACACAACTGAAACGCTCTCACACACACAACTGAAACGCTCACACAAATACAAGTGAAATGCTTTTACATACATAACTGAAACGTTCCCACACACACACAACTGAAACGCTCACACACACACACACACAACTGAAACGCTCTCACACACATACAACTGAAAAGCTCTCACACACACACAACTGAAAAGCTCTCACACACACACAACTGAAACGCTCACACACACACACAACTGAAACGCTCACACACACACAAC
>NW_025731767.1:0-517 GCF_021292245.1 Micropterus dolomieu
CTCTAACCTTCTCCTCCCCCTCTAACCACCTCCTCCCTCTCTAACCTCCTCCTCGTCCTCCTCCCTCTCTAACCACCTCCCTCTCTAACCACCTCCTCGTCCTCCTCCCTCTGTTATCTTCTCCTCCCTCTCTAACCTCCTCCTCGTCCTCCTCCCTCTCTAACCTCCTCCCTCTCTAACCACCTCCTCATCCTCCTCCCTCTGTTATCTTCTCCTCCCTCTCTAACCTCCTCCTCGTCCTCCTCCCTCTCTATCCACCTCCTCCCTCTCTATCCACCTCCTCCCTCTCTAACCACCTCCTCGTCCTCCTCCCTCTCTATCCACCTCCTCCCTCTCTAACCACCTCCTCGTCCTCCTCCCTCTCTATCTCTCTCTCTCTCTCTCTCTCTCTAACCTCTAACCTCCTCCTCCTCTCTCTAACCACCTCCTCCTCCTCCTCTCTCTAACCTCCTCCTCGTCCTCCTCTCTCTAACCTCCTCCTCGTCCTCCTCTCTCTCTAACCTCCTCCTCGTCCTCC
>NW_025731768.1:0-644 GCF_021292245.1 Micropterus dolomieu
GTAATGGGAGGTCCATGGTACCAGGAAGTGGAACCAGGAAGTGCGTAGAATTGCGGGGAGCGGAAATGCGTCCCATAATGCCTTGGGTCACCAGGTTGAAACCGCGAGTGAGAAGGATATGCGGAATAGTGTGGTCGAGGTTAGAGCTTATTGTTATTGGAGACGAGAGGGCTCCGACTGTTGAAAATCAAATCAAGGGCCACAGGAACGGCCAAGGTCAGGGGAGAGAAGGCCAAGGGTCCAGGAAAGCCAAGAAAGGAAGGGGTTAAGGTTAGGGCAGAAAGAAGGGAGGGGGATCAGGAAATGGGGTTAGGGTTAGGGTTAGGGGTTAGGAGGAGGGGAAAAGTACTGGCTAACGACTTACGTAGCTTAGCGTTAGCCAGACTGGTGCACGGTCCTGTGATGTGCCTTCAGAGTCCCCAGAAAGTGAAAAACACCTCCCAACTCCACATTTCACCTTATAAAAGCCACAAAGGTGCATTACCTCTGCGCTGGTTCAAAAAATTGGACTCCACGGGTCCTGTAGCTGTTGATTCATTTATCTTTAATTCAGGCCGACTTGGTCCTGCTTCACTCTGCCTTGTTGCAACGTTTCGGAGGGCGGCTTGTCCTTCATCAGGCATGACAGAGTGGTCCCTTTAAAT
>NW_025731770.1:0-844 GCF_021292245.1 Micropterus dolomieu
GAAATGAATCTAAAAAAATACAAGAAAAGTATCTCAAAAATACAAGAAAAGTATCTCAAAAGTATGAGAAAACTGTCTCAAATTGCGAAGGTTAGGTGATCAGCCCATATTGTGAAAAGAATAGTGACCCAGGTCTGTGATGTTCTTGTTTCTTCTCAAACAGCCAGTATTTCCTGTTTCTGGTCACCACGCATGTACTGAACTCTGTATCTGCCAACATTAAAATGAAATTGAAATTTCTGGGATGGTGACCTGCAGTCTTGCAGAATCAACCCGTCCTCACCAGAGAATCGGTCTAGACCATACTCTATGATGTTATTTACAGAAGCCCAACAATTCCCACCAAGAGCAAGCACAGGTTGTTTTCTGATCAAACACGTTTCTTTTTGCACTGCTGTGCTCTCCCAGAGGATATTCATTCCTTGGTGAAGCTGCTATAATAGGAACCAGTTGGTTTCTGGATACCAAGGCCAGCATTTCCTTCCAATTATTGTTGGGTAAAATAGGTCTCGACAGCAATAGCCCATTAAAACCAGTCTATATTCCAAGATGCAGAAGCAGTAGTGTAAGGTTGTGTCTGTCCTGTGTTGTGAATAGTTTCAAACCCACTGCACTGCTCGTTGCTGTTTTTCAGCAAAGGTGTTCAACTTTCACGCAGGCCCAACAGTAGCACTTGTCTGTCTTCCATGCTTTAGAAAATGTAGAGCAGCCTCTGGTGGGATCACCAGGACAGAAGTCAGTAAGGACCAGTACATCAAAGGACAGATTTTAGAAACAGCTGATTCAGTCAGAGGGTGTTTAAGTGTGTTAAGGGAGAAATTTCTTGTTTTCAGATTTGAGTAGG
>NW_025731771.1:0-739 GCF_021292245.1 Micropterus dolomieu
GCTCCCGTTCCACCACATCCCAAAGATGCTCTATTGGGTTGAGATCTGGTGACTGTGGGGGCCATTTTAGTACAGTGAACTCATTGTCATGTTCAAGAAACCAATTTGAAATGATTCGAGCTTTGTGACATGGTGCATTATCCTGCTGGAAGTAGCCATCAGAGGATGGATACATGGTGGCCATAAAGGGATGGACATGGTCAGAAACAATGCTCAGGTAGGCCGTGGCATTTAAACGATGCCCAATTGGCACTAAGGGGCCTAAAGTGTGCCAAGAAAACATCCCCCACAACATTACACCACCACCACCAGCCTGCACAGTGGTAACAAGGCATGATGGATCCATGTTCTCATTCTGTTTACGCTCTACGACTACGACTCTACCATCTGAATGTCTCAGAGAAAATCAAAATCGAGACTCATCAGACCAGGCAACATTTTTCCAGTCTTCAACTGTCCAATTTTGGTGAGCTCTTGCAAATTGTAGCCTCTTTTTCCTATTTGTAGTGGAGATGAGTGGTACCCGGTGGGGTCTTCTGCTGTTGTAGCCCATCCGCCTCAAGGTTGTGCGTGTTGTGGCTTCACAAATGCTTTGCTGCATACCTCGGTTGTAACGAGTTGCTCTTCTATCAGCTTGAATCAGTCGGCCCATTCTCCTCTGACCTCTAGCATCAACAAGGCATTTTCGCCCACAGGACTGCCACATACTGGATGTTTTTCCCTTTTCACACCATTCTTT
>NW_025731772.1:0-936 GCF_021292245.1 Micropterus dolomieu
AACTTTTTGGCCTTAATTCTAAGCGGTATGTGTGGAGAACACCAGGCACTGCTCATCACCTGTCCAATACAGTCTCAACAGTGAAGCATGGTGGTGGCAGCATCATGCTGTGGGGGTGTTTTTCAGCTGCAGAGACAGGACGACCGGTTGCAATCGAGGGAAAGATGAATGCGGCCAAGTACAGGGATATCCTGGACGAAAACCTTTTCCAGAGTGCTCTGGACCTCAGACTGGGCCGAAGGTTTACCTTCCAACAAGACAATGACCCTAAGCGCACCGCTAAAATAACGAAGGAGTGGCTTCACAACAACTCCGTGGCTGTTCTTGAATGGCCCAGCCAGAGCCCTGACTTAAACCCAATTGAGCATCTCTGGAGAGACCTGAAAATGGCTGTCCACCAACGTTTACCATCCAACCTGACAGAACTGGAGAGGATCTGCAAGGAGGAATGGCAGAGGATACCCAAATCCAGATGTGAAAAACTTGTTGCATCTTTCCCAAAACGACTCATGGCTGTATTAGATCAAAAGGGTTCTTCTACTAAATACTGAGCAAAGGGTCTGAATACTTATGACCATGTGATATTTCAGTTTTACTTTTTTAATAAATTTGCAAAAATTTCTACATATCTGTTTTTTTCTGTCAAGATGGGGTGCTGAGTGTACATTACTGAGAAATAAAATGAACTTTTTTGATTTTTGGAAAATGGCTGCAACAAAGAGTGAAAAATTTAAAGGGGTCTGAATACTTTCCGTAACCACTGTATGTTAACTTTTAAGGACACCGAGACCATTTTACACGCCTTCATCTCATCACGCCTGGATTATTGCAACAGCCTTTTCACCTGTTTAACCCAAAAATCTATTGATCGACTCCAGACTGTCCAGAACTCAGCTGCCAGGCTTTTAACCAGAACAAAGAAATATGACCACATCA
>NW_025731773.1:0-970 GCF_021292245.1 Micropterus dolomieu
TTTTTAACGGTAGAAATGCGGCAGCGGATGCTGTAACGTTATATGGATGGGATATGCCCAACACTTGCAGTTTGTGCTCATATTTAGATTTTTCTTAAGTTGAAAGGTGATCCAAATAAAATTTGACTGCTTTTGCGGCGTCTCTACGGGGGAGGCGCGGTGTGAGCCGCTATGTTGGTCTGTTGGTTTGCCCTCCAGTTCGCTGCCGCGCATGTCACGTGACTGAAAACTATGAATTGCTTTATTTTATTTTTAATGTTACCATATCTTGATATAGGCCTAGACGTAATTATATGTTGTGTGTGTAGCACGAAGGAACTACAAATTTCGTTTGGTTATGCAGCCTTGTGCTGTTTAACGACTAATAAACAACCTTGTACCCTGGAAAGAGAGGTAGTGTGGCCGAGCGGTCTAAGGCGCTGGATTAAGGCTCCAGTCTCTACGGAGGCATGGGTTCAAATCCCATCACTGCCAACTTTAACTTCAACTTCAGGTGCATGGAATATCTGCCCATAATCTCCAGATTACAGAAGCTGGCAAATGGTTCACTGTACAAATGTCATCCACAAAAAAAATTCTGGTTCTGGTCAAGCACTGCTAACTTCTCTGATACAATAACACAGGCATTTACTGAATCTTTCTGTCAATGTTTACGAGGCAATGATTAATTTGCCATTTATTATTACCATTTAACAGGTTTGCAAACTGTTTGCAGGTTTGTGTGTCTTGGTAAACTCAAAATCGATCCCTTTAAACACAAAGAAACAGTTACATGTTACCTTAGAGACTCACTGTAACAGATAAGGCAAGGGTCCTGTCAAGCAGCATTGTGGGCTTAGGTCTTGGAGAGCAGAGTGGTGCAACGGGACTGTGCTGGGTGAGCGTGCTGTGCCTTCAGGGGCTTTCACGTGTATTGGCGTTTATTGACGTAGGACAGTTCGGTCTGTTTGACCAAATACGGAGCCGCAAC
>NW_025731774.1:0-1828 GCF_021292245.1 Micropterus dolomieu
GCAAAATTCGTTAGCAAGTTAGACTTGCTGAAAGGTTATTGGCAGGTACCTTTAACGGACCGTGCCAGAGAAATCTCCGCATTCGTCACTCCCGACCATTTCTGTCAATACAATGTGATGGCGTTTGGAATGTGTAACGCGCCTGCAACATTCCAGAGATTAGTTAACATTGTATTATCTGGTTTGCCAAACTGCAATGCGTACCTTGATGACTTAATCGTTTATGCAGACACCTGGGAGAAGCACATGTGCGTATTAGAGCAGGTTTTTGACCACCTGGCCTGTGCTAACCTGACTCTAAATTTGGCCAAATGCGAATTCGGAAAAGCCACCGTCACCTATCTTGGACAGCAGGTTGGGCAGGGACAAGTGCGCCCTGTTGAGGCCAAGGTTGTTGCCATCAGGGACTGCCCTGTTCCCACGACCCGGAAGGCCCTGCGCCAGTTTCTGGGGATGGCTGGATACTACAGGAGGTACTGCCGCAACTTCTCCAGTATCGCCTCCCCACTCACAAGTTTACTCAGCACCAAGGTGGATTACGTATGGACCCCAGAATGCCAGGTAGCATTTGATAGTGTAAAGACCTTGTTATGTCACTCCTGTGCTCGCTGCCCCTGACTTTACCGCTCCCTTCAAGCTTGAGGTAGACGCTAGTGCAGTGGGCGCTGGTGCTGTCCTGTTACAGGAAGGGGAGGATGGTATTGACCATCCTGTTGCTTACTTTTCCCGCAAGTTCAACCGACACCAGATAAATTATTCCACCATTGAAAAGGAAGCCCTTGCTCTGTTGTTAGCACTACAGCACTTTGAGGTCTATGTTGGGTCTACTCCTCTGCCTGTTGTTGTGTTCACTGATCATAATCCCCTTGTTTTTCTGTCTCGCATGTTTAACCACAACCAGCGACTCATGCGATGGGCACTGGTGGTTCAGGACTTCAATCTCGACATCCGACATAAGAAGGGGTCTGAAAATGTGCTAGCTGATGCTTTGTCAAGACTGTAGAGATTAGCTAAGTTAGTAGCTTTATTGCCAAGCCACGGGCTTGTAATTTAAGGGGGGGAGTGTTACGGCCGCCGCTGGCTGCCTTAGAGTAGTTGTGTTTTGGAGTTCTCTGAGCTGTATGCAAATCCCCACGGCAAGCACCTGTCGAGGATTGGTTCCCCTGGACCTGGAACCACCCACTTCCTGGTTGCTGTTTGCTGGCGTCTGATTGGTGTGGCCGAGGATCCTACCGAACCTGCCAACCAGAACTCTCCAGTCAACACCAGCTGGCCTACAAATAGTTTGTGTTCCTGCAGTTCGAGGCGACTGTGAGCCAGTGATCAGTTCGCCTTGTTGTTGGTTGTGTACCCCTGTGAATGTCTTGAGTGTTTAAATCGGATCTGTTTGTTGTTTGCTGGCTTAAGTGACTCTTGTCAGTAAATACCCTTGTGAACTAGAGTGTGAGAGGCACCCTTTAAGGGGGAAAATTGTTTGTTTGGTTACACTACATTCCTGTACAGCATGTAGGTACTGACCTCCTTTTGTTAAGTGTTTTTTTTGTCAGCACCTACATAGCCTCCTTTTGTTGTGTTTTTTTTGGAGACAACTCATTTAATTAAACTTCGACTCAACCTGATTTCAGTTGTCCTTACCACCTTTTAACCCAAATACCTTGTTACTGCCCTACCCTAACGAGCTGGGTTGTAACAATGGTAAATTCAGTTTTAACGGAGCAGAGCGAGCTGACAGGCAGAGTTAGAGACTTTTTCTGTCTGTTTCTCTCTTTACAAAGACGCATGTTGCAGTCAGAGTCTTCTCTGAGATGCGAGCACGACATACAACACA
>NW_025731775.1:0-1025 GCF_021292245.1 Micropterus dolomieu
GAGCATCATGGAACCGAGATTGGAAAACGAGTACACGTGATGTTTTGAAAGATCAACAAACACGTCTCTGTGGCGCAATTGGCCAGCGCGCTCGGCTGTTAACCGAGAGGATGGTGGTTCAAGCCCACCCAGGGACGATTCCTCTTTAGCCCTTGGAAGTTCACGCTCTTTGAACGTTTCGTCCACTGCGAAGTACCTCTTGTCAAACAGGACTAGTGCCACGTTGTCCCTTGATCTCGCCAGTCCGAGCTCATCCCTTTGTCCTCTTGTGACTCCAGAGGCCTTAACGGTGTTGGCTTTTCCGCTACCACATGCCATCCTAGAAGTGAACAGCAAGTCTGTTTTTCTTTGCTTTTACTGAAAAAGGAATGAAAGACGTTAACGTGCCCATTTGATTTCATTGAAACATTCATGTGAAAGTCTGTCAAATCACCAAAGCGCATGGCGCCGTGGCTTAGTTGGTCAAAGTGCCTTTCTAGTAAACAGGAGATCCTGGGTTCAAATCCCAGCGGTGCCTGAGTGGCATTTTCAATAACCAAAATGCCACAATGATACTTTTCTCGTACTTTTTAGATACTTTTCTTGTATTTTTTAGATACTTTTCTTGTAATTTTTTGGATTCATTTCTTGTATTTTTTAGATACTTTTCTCGTACTTTTTAGATACTTTTCTTAGTTTAGTGAGAAATTTTATTTGGTATCTGTGAGTAACTACACAGTGTTCTCATACATGTCATCTGCAGTTCATCAAACTCTTATAATTATAAAAATTAGGGCAATATAATCAACTTACATCTAATACAAAAACAAATCAGTTTAGGAGTGAGTGGCGCGATATGTGAATTGCTTTCAAAGGACACGGCTTTTGAGCATCATGGAACCGAGATTGGAAAACGAGTACACGTGATGTTTTGAAAGATCAACAAACACGTCTCTGTGGCGCAATTGGCCAGCGCGCTCGGCTGTTAACCGAGAGGATGGTGGTTCAAGCCCACCCACGGACTATTCCTCTTTAGCCCTTGGAAG
>NW_025731776.1:0-886 GCF_021292245.1 Micropterus dolomieu
AGTAACTGAAAGAGATACCAGCACCAGTACCCTGAAAGAGATACCAGTACCCTTAAAGTGATACCAGTACCCTTAAAGAGATACCAGTACCTGAAAGTGACACCAGTAACTGAAAGAGATACCAGTACCCTTAAAGTGATACCAGTACCCTGAAAGAGATACCAGTACCCTTAAAGAGATACCAGTACCCTGAAAGTGATACCAGTACACTGAAAGAGATACCAGTACCCTTAAAGAGATACCAGTACCCTTAAAGTGATACCAGTACCCTTAAAGAGATACCAGTACCTGAAAGTGACACCAGTAACTGAAAGAGATACCAGTACCCTTAAAGAGATACCAGTACCCTGAAAGTGATACCAGTACACTGAAAGAGATACCAGTACCCTTAAAGAGATACCAGTACCCTTAAAGTGATACCAGTACCTGAAAGAGATACTAGTACCAGTACCTGAAAGAGATACTAGTTACTAACATTGATCTAATATAGCTAAAATTAGATCAATGTTAACTTTTAAGGACACCGAGACCATTTTACACGCCTTCATCTCTTCACGCCTGGATTATTGCAACAGCCTTTTCACCTGTTTAACCCAAAAATCTATTGATCGACTCCAGACTGTCCAGAACTCAGCTGCCAGGCTTTTAACCAGAACAAAGAAATATGACCACATTACTCCTATTTTAGCTTCATTACACTGGCTCCCAGTATGTTTTAGAATTGACTTTAAAATTCTATTGATCACTTTTAAAGCTCTTCATGGCCTCTCGCCTTGTTATATTTCTGACCTTTTAGTCCCATACGCACCAGCACGTACCTTGAGATCCTCGGGCAGAGGTCTGTTGTCTGTTCCAGAGTCTCGACTGAAAACTAAAGGGGACAGAG
>NW_025731777.1:0-768 GCF_021292245.1 Micropterus dolomieu
TGCCACTCTCTGGGCAAACTGCCAAAGGAACCGGGGGCCCGTGAACATTTACACTGCCGCAAGCATACGCTGACAGACTGTGCGCGCAGCCCGGGACTCCTTTCTTTTCCTTTGACATAATAACAGGGGAGAGCGCGAACGCAGTCCCCCACTACCACAAATTATGCAGTCGAGATTCCCACATTTGGGGAATTCGCAGGGGTCAGCACAACCGGAGTGCAATGGCTAAGCCTCGCCCTGGGTGAACCACCTTCTTGATCATGGTATCTCCCCTGCCAGGTAAGTATGAGTTGAAAGTGTCAGAGACAGGGTGGTCGGTCCCAGACACAGCACTCTGGCTGAGGGTGCCTACAACGCATAATCCCGAGGCCTCCGGTTTTATCCAGGGACTGCAGAGACCTCCTGGACCTAATGCTCGGAGACTTGCCTTCACCTGGTGGCGCAGCTGGTACTTCTTCTCTGGAAACCAACCAGGTCTTAAGTAGGGGCACGGAGGTGCTCCCTTCCTTAACTCTACTCTCTGACACTCCCCTTGCATGCACATCATCCCGAAAACGATCCCAGGAAACATCAGGCGATTCTTCCTTTACTAGCCCGGACCCAGAGGTATGGCCCAACCCCTTGTCCATTTCTTCTCCCTTTCTAGACCCCAAGAGTTTGTCTGCTTTCTCTGTTACCACCCAAATGAATAGTGGTACAGAGGAAACAGAGTGGAACTCTAGAACCCAAAAGAAGAAAAAGAAAAAGAGACAATCCCCTTCAATGAGG
>NW_025731778.1:0-572 GCF_021292245.1 Micropterus dolomieu
CTGAAACGCTCTCACACACCCAACTGAAACACTCACACACACACACACAACTGAAACGCTCTCACACACCCAACTGAAACGCTCTCACACACCCAACTGAAACGCTCTCACACACACAACTGAAACGCTCACACACCCAACTGAAACGCTCTCACACACCCAACTGAAACACTCTCACACACCCAACTGAAACGCTCTCACACACACAACTGAAACGCTCTCACACACCCAACTGAAACGCTCTCACACACCCAACTGAAACGCTCTCACACACACAACTGAAACGCTCACACACCCAACTGAAACGCTCTCACACACCCAACTGAAACACTCTCACACACCCAACTGAAACGCTCTCACACACACAACTGAAACGCTCTCACACACCCAACTGAAACGCTCTCACACACCCAACTGAAACGCTCTCACACACAACTGAAACGCTCACACACACAACTGAAACGCTCACACACACAACTGAAACGCTCTCACACACCCAACTGAAACGCTCTCACACACACAACTGAAACGCTCTCACACACCCAACTGAAACGCTCTCACACACCCAACTG
>NW_025731779.1:0-850 GCF_021292245.1 Micropterus dolomieu
CCACTACTGTCCTACAGACCCCTACTTACCTGCAGACCACTACTTACCTACAGACCACTACTGTCCTACAGACCCCTACTTACCTACAGACCCCTACTTACCTGCAGACCACTACTTACCTACAGACCACTACTGTCCTACAGACCACTACTTACCTACAGACCACTACTGACCTGCAGACCACTACCTACCTACAGACCACTACTGACCTGCAGACCACTACTTACCTACAGACCACTACTGACCTGCAGACCACTACTTACCTACAGACCACTACTGTCCTACAGACCCCTACTTACCTGCAGACCACTACCTACCTACAGACCACTACTGACCTGCAGACCACTACTTACCTACAGACCACTACTGACCTGCAGACCACTACTTACCTACAGACCACTACTGTCCTACAGACCCCTACTTACCTACAGACCACTACTTACCTGCAGACCACTACTTACCTACAGACCACTACTGACCTGCAGACCACTACTTACCTACAGACCACTGCCAACCTGCAGACCCCTACTGACCTGCAGACCCCTACTGACCTGCAGACCACTACTTACCTGCAGACCACTACTGACCTACAGACCCCTACTTACCTACAGACCCCTACTTACCTACAGACCACTACTTACCGACAGACCACTACTGACCTGCAGACCACTACTTACCTGTAGACCACTACTTACCTACAGACCACTGCTGACCTGCAGACCCCTACTTACCTACAGACCACTACTTACCTGTAGACCACTGCTGACCTACAGACCTCTACTTACCTACAGACCACTACTTACCTACAGACCACTACTGACCTACAGACCCCTACTTACCTACAGACCAC
>NW_025731780.1:0-390 GCF_021292245.1 Micropterus dolomieu
CCAGGCGACACGCACACCAGGCGACAAACACACCAGGCATCACACCAGGTGACAAACACACCAGGCATCACACCAGGCGACACGCACACCAGGCGACAAACACACCAGGCGACACGCACACCAGGCGACACGCACACCAGGCGACACGCACACCAGGCGACAAACACACCAGGCATCACACCAGGCGACAAACACACCAGGCGACACGCCAGGCGACACGCACACCAGGCATCACACCAGGCATCACCCCAGGCGACACGCACACCAGGCGACAAACACACCAGGCATCACCCCAGGCGACACGCACACCAGGCGACAAACACACCAGGCATCACACCAGGTGACAAACACACCAGGCATCACACCAGGCGACACGCACACCAGGCGACA
>NW_025731781.1:0-980 GCF_021292245.1 Micropterus dolomieu
CAATTATTGTTGGGTAAAATAGGTCTCGACAGCAATAGCCCATTAAAACCAGTCTATATTCCAAGATGCAGAAGCAGTAGTGTAAGGTTGTGTCTCTCCTGTGTTGTGAATAGTTTCAAACCCACTGCACTGCTCGTTGCTGTTTTTCAGCAAAGGTGTTCAACTTTCACGCAGGCCCAACAGTAGCACTTGTCTGTCTTCCATGCTTTAGAAAATGTAGAGCAGCCTCTGGTGGGATCACCAGGACAGAAGTCAGTAAGGACCAGTACATCGAAGGACAGATTTTAGAAACAGCTGATTCAGTCAGAGGGTGTTTAAGTGTGTTAAGGGAGAAATTTCTTGTTTTCAGATTTGAATAGGTAGAGGCTCCCGTGGACACATTAAGTTGTAAAGGCACTGCTGGGACTTGAACCCAGGATCTCCTGTTTACAAGACAGGCGCTTTCACCAACTAAGCCAACCCGCCGCAGGCAACTACGCTACCACAAGAGGACAAAGGGATGAGCTAGGACTGGCGAGATCAAGGGACAATGTGGCACTAGTCCTGTTTGACAAGAGGTACTTCGCAGTGGACGAAACGTTCAAAGAGCGTGAACTTCCAAGGGCTAAAGAGGAATCGTCCCTGGGTGGGCTTGAACCACCATCCTCTCGGTTAACAGCCGAGCGCGCTGGCCAATTGCGCCACAGAGACGTGTTTGTTGATCTTTCAAAACATCACGTGTACTCGTTTTCCAATCTCGGTTCCATGATGCTCAAAAGCCGTGTCCTTTGAAAGCAATTCACATATCGCGCCACTCACTCCTAAACTGATTTGTTTTTGTATTAGATGTAAGTTGATTATATTGTCCTAATTTTTATAATTATAAGAGTTTGATGAACTGCAGATGACATGTATGAGAACACTGTGTAGTTACTCACAGATACCAAATAAAATTTCTCACTAAACTAAGAAAAGTATCTAAAAAGTACGAGAAAAGTATC
>NW_025731782.1:0-352 GCF_021292245.1 Micropterus dolomieu
GTTTACCGTACTGACTGTGTGACCTGCCGCATGTTTACCGTACTGACTGCGACCTGCCGCGTGTTGACTGTGACCGTGTGACCTGCCGCGTGTTTACCGTACTGACTGCGACCTGCCGCGTGTTGACTGTGACCGTGTGACCCCTGCCGCGTGTTTACCGTACTGACTGCGACCTGCCGCGTGTTTACCGTACTGACTGCGTCCTGCCGCGTGTTGACTGTGACCGTGTGACCTGCCGCGTGTTTACCGTACTGACTGCGACCTGCCGCGTGTTTACCGTACTGACTGTGTGACCTGCCGCATGTTTACCGTACTGACTGCGACCTGCCGCGTGTTGACTGTGACCGTGTGA
>NW_025731784.1:0-1056 GCF_021292245.1 Micropterus dolomieu
GGTGTCGTTGTTGCCTCAGTTGTTGGAGCTGGTGTTGTTGTTGCTTCAGTTGTTGGAAAATGTGTCGTCGTTGCCTCAGTTGTTGGAGAAGATTTCGTTGTTGCTTCAGTTGTTGGAGCAGGTGTCGTTTCTTCAGTTGTCGGAGCACTTGTAGTTGATTCAGTTGTTGTCGGGGCAGGTGTCATCGTTGCTTCATTTGTAGTTGGCGAAGGTGTCGTTGTTGCTTCAGTTGTTGGAGCTTCTGTCGTTGTTGCCTCAGTTGTTGTTGGCACAGGTGTCGATGTTGCCTCAGTTGTTGGAGCTGCTGTTGTTGCGGCTTCAGTTGTTGTCGGGGCAGGTGTCGTGGTTGCCTCAGTTGCTGGAGAAGATATCGTTGTTGCTTCATTTGTTGTTGGCGAAGGTGTCGTTGTTGCCTCAGTTGTTGGAGCTGGTGTTGTTGTTGCTTCAGTTGTTGGAAAATGTGTCGTCGTTGCCTCAGTTGTTGGAGAAGATTTCGTTGTTGCTTCAGTTCTTGGAGCAGGTGTCGCTGCCTCAGTTGTTGGAGCAGGTGTCGTTGTGGCCTCAGTTGTTGTTGGCGAAGGTTTCGTTGTTGCCTCAGTTGTTGGAGCTGCTGTTGTTGTGGCTTCAGTTGTTGTCGGGGCAGGTGTCGTGGTTGCCTGAGTTGGAGCAGGTATTTTTGTTGCCTCAGTTGTTGGAGCAGTTGAAGTTGTTTCCTCAGTTGTTGTCGGGGAAGGTGTAGTTGTTGACTCAGTTGTTGGAGCAGGTGTCGTTGATTCAGTTGTTGTCGGGGCAGGTTTCATTGCTTCAGTTGTTGGAGCAGGTGTCATCGTTTCTTCAGTTGTTGGAGTACTTGTAGTTGTTACTTCAGTTGTTGTTGGGGCCGGGGCCGGGGTCGTTGTTGCTTCAGTTGCTGGAGAAGATGTCGTTGTTGCGTCATTTGTTGTTGGCGTAGGTGTCGTTGTTGCCTCAGTTGTTGTCATGGCAGGTGTCATCGTTGCTTCAGTTGTTGGAGCTGGTGTCGTTGTTACTTCAGTTGTTGTTGGGGCAGGGGTTGTT
>NW_025731785.1:0-877 GCF_021292245.1 Micropterus dolomieu
TGTGTGTTACAGTGTCTCTGTGTGTGTTACAATGTCTCTGTGTGTTACAGTGTCTCTATGTGTGTTACAATGTCTCTGTGTGTTACAGTGTATTTCTGTGTGTTACAGTGTCTCTGTGTGTGTTACAATGTCTCTGTGCGTTACAGTGTCTTTCTGTGAGTTACAGTGTCTCTGTGTGTGTTACAGTGTGTCTCTGTGTATTACAGTGTATTTCTGTGTGTTGCAGTGTCTCTATGTGTGTTGCAGTGTCTCTATGTGTGTTACAATGTCTCTGTGTGTTACAGTGTCTTTCTGTGAGTTACAGTGTCTCTGTGTGTGTTACAGTGTGTCTCTGTGTATTACAGTGTATTTCTGTGTGTTGCAGTGTCTCTATGTGTGTTACAATGTCTCTGTGTGTTACAGTGTCTTTCTTTGAGTTACAGTGTCTCTGTGTGTGTTACAGTGTGTCTCTGTGTATTACAGTGTCTCTGTGTGTTGCAGAGTCTCTATGTGTGTTGCAGTGTCTCTGTGTTACAGTGTATTTCTGTGTGTTGCAGTGTCTCTGTGTGTTACAGTGTCTCTATGTGTGTTACAATGTATTTCTGTGTGTTACAGTGTCTCTGTGTGTTACAGTGTCTCTGTGTGTTACAGTGTGTCTCTGTGTATTACAGTGTGTTTCTGTGTGTTTCAGTGTATTTCTGTGTATTACAGTGTATTTCTGTGTATTACAGTGTATTTCTGTGTGTTACAGTGTCTTTCTGTGTGTTGCAGTGTATTTCTGTGTGTTACAGTGTGTCTCTGTGTATTACAGTGTATTTCTGTGTGTTACAGTGTATTTCTGTGTATTACAGTGTATTTCTGTGTGTTACAGTGTATTTCTGTGTATTACAGTGTATTT
>NW_025731786.1:0-2008 GCF_021292245.1 Micropterus dolomieu
TCCAATTGGGGGCCGGTGTTGTAGGAGCCATTTCAATGTTTATGTCCAGGTTTGGCCATTAGGTGGCACTAGGGTTATGGCATAGTGATTGGGGCTTATCTACTTAGGCTAGCTGTAATCAAGGACAGGTGTTGCTAGAGGGAAAAGGGCAAACTAGTTTTTGACCGCCACGCCACGCCAGGCGACGGAGGCTGTGGTTGAATGCATGTTAAGTGACTGTTGGTGAAGATGGAAGATTGTTCTGTTATGGAAAAGGAAATCCTTGTGTAAATCCAATAAACATGTCTCACAACAGAGAAGAAAAGATAACTTTAAGCTTTGTTGTATCATTGCTCAATCAAGCCAAAGCGACCACGGTAAGCGCGTCAACTATAGCCCACTTTAACCCTCTGCATAACCCTCGGCTGTTTTAAGCTTAGCGGTTACAAAGCAAGTGATACATTTGACAAGCATACAATTTGATAAGCTTAATATTTCACAACTTAATCCCCAAAGTAAAAAGTAAAAACATCACATAACAGAGTAACAAAGACAATGATAAAAAAAAAAAAAAACAACAACTCGGCAGTCAGCTTTACTTTCCTAATTTCCTTCATAATGTCTTAGAAACTCAGTTAATGGTGACCATATTTCTTCAAAATTTCTTCCCTTTCCTCTAACAATATAAGTGAGTCGTTCCAATACAATACATGATGCCATCTCCTTCACCCACATATGATTTGAGGGTACATCCATTTTCTTCCAGTACAGAGATATTAACCGCCTGGCTTGCAGGAGTCCAAAGTCAATCAGTTTTATTTGTCTGGAGCTAAAAACACAGTTCTCTGGGTATATACCCAACACACATATTTTTGCCTCAGCAGGTATGTTTACTCCAACAATCCTTGACAAAGTCTGCATGACTGACTTCCAATATTGATGTAATTTTGGACAGTCCCATACACAGTGAAAAAGAGTACCCTTTCTATCAAAACATTTACTACAGCTATCTGGGATATTAGGTGACCAACGGTTCAACTTGACTAGAGTTATGTAGGTTCTCATCAACCATTTATATTGGAGGAGTTTCATCCTGGTACTAATTGACTGTTTTTGGGCTTTTAAACATGCAGCTTCCCAGTCTGCCACATTTATCTCCTCTTGGATGTCAGCTCTCCATGCATCTAGCCTATCAGGGGCGGATTCCTCATCATGTGTTAGTAAAGCTGCATAAAATAAAGAAATATGACCTCTCCTTTCAAGATTTTGCAATATAATATTCTCTAATTTTGACAGTGTTGGTTCAGATTCAATCTGTTTATATTTTGACATAATGAAATGTTTAATTTGTAAATGTTTATAAAAATGTTTCTTTGGAATGTTATATGTTTGGCATAACTGCTCAAATGTAATAAAGTTGCCATCCTTATAGAGGTCTGCCAGCTTCTGTACACCTTTATCCGCCCAGATTTTGAAACCTCCATCAGCTCTTCCTGCCTTAAAATCTGTGTTGCCCCAAATAGGCGAAAAAGGAGAGATGGGAGGAATACTTCCCATATACTGATGGGCCCTATACCAAATATCAATTGTGTTTTTTAAAAAGGGTTTTTTTGTAATTTTCCCCAATTTTTTGGGGCATGCTGAATATAAATACAAATTCAATTTAAGTTTTGTTTCTAATTGTTCAATTTTTATCCATGCTGGGGGTGTCTCAGTTGCAAAGTAGAATATGGCTGAGCGCAGCTGTGCAGACCAGTAATATAATTTAAAATTAGGGAGTTGTAACCCCCCACTCTCATATGGCATGTACAGCAGTCGAAGCCTTAGTCTAGGTTTTTTATTATTCCAAATGAATCTATTAAAGACAGTGTTTAATTCATCAAAAAATTGTTTTGAGAGAGGCAAAGGGAGTGCCTGAAACAGATATAAAAATTTTGGTAATATGCTCATTTTGATCATGTTTATTCTGCCAATCATTGACACGGGCATTACTGTCCATTTATTTAAAGACTCCTTTACTTCACTAACC
>NW_025731787.1:0-1424 GCF_021292245.1 Micropterus dolomieu
ACTTATCACTTATCATCCAACATACAAGGAACGATTGACTCTTCTACCCCAATACCGTGTGAAAGGCATTTTGCTGAGTTTGAAAAGTAGCTGTCAGAAGTGGGATTCGAACCCACGCCTCCAGAGGAGACTGCGACCTGAACGCAGCTCCTTAGACCGCTCGGCCATCCTGACTGCGCAACCTTGTCTACAGTAGAACCTTTGCTATATCATGACAGAGTGCATACGACACGATACAATACACTATGCCATGACACAAAAGCTGAATAATGACAACAATCTAGATAGTAGCAGAGCGACATATAACAACAACACATAACATCACATGAAGCAATTACAGTTTTCTGTGAACAAGTTGGTGATTTTGCCTTTAAAAGTGGCAGTGTTGACTAGAGTGGAGAGTTTTGTTTTTTTTTGTTGTTGGTTCCAATCTTAGGACCCAGCGAACTGAAAGGCGGTGCGACCTAATGATGTGTTAGCTGAAGGGATTTGTAGCCGGATGTGACTAGAAGAGCGGATGCTGTAGGTGACGGAAGAAGGATGAAGTAGACATCCCAAATACGGAGGGGTTAGGCCTAAGAGAGTTTTTTTAAGTGAGCATAAACCAGTGGATCTTACGTCGAGTGTGAAGGGATGTCCAGTTTATGGAGGCGTACAGATTGCAGTGGTGTGTCCTGTAAGGAGCATTGGTGGCAAGTCTGATAGCTGAGTGATTAAGAACATCTAGCCGCTCGAGATGTCCCTTACCTTCAGACATGTAAATTTGTCTATGAAGATTCTCAGTCATCCAGGTCATAGTTATCCAACGAAGGTTAAAATGAAGGGCAACTGGACTTGGTTGAAGCTACTGGAAGACGTTTCGTCCCTTATCCAAAGGACTTGTTCAGTTCTGACTGACTGGCAGGGAAACTCAGCTATTTAACCTCAGGGGGTCGTTATCACGGGTCATCGATACCGCTGGTTCGTTAGTGTTCCTTGTTGCTGTGACGACAGTTGTTATAGTCGTTGAGACTACCTGTGGCCAAGACTGAACGACCATCGTTGGTATCTTCACCTGAGGCCAAGACTGAACGACCATCGTTGGTATCTTCACCAGAGGCCAATAGGTTACGTTTGTTGAGTTTCCTGGGAAGTGATGAAAGGACAGTATTGTAAGTGGGGGATAAGTGGTGGCGTAGACCCCCTCCCCTGTTCAATGACGGCTTCTCAACCCTGGTGTAGATGGCTTCCTTGACACCTCTTTCAAACCATCCATCTTCTCTGTCTAAAATGTGCACCTGGTGGTCCTCAAACGAGTGTCCTCTGTCCTTCAGATGTAAGTAGACAGCAGAGTCTTGACCTGAGGAGTTGGCCCTTCTGTGTTGAGCCATGCTTTTGTGTAGTGGTTGTTTAGTCTCCCCAATATACAGGTCTGTGCATTCCTC
>NW_025731788.1:0-1439 GCF_021292245.1 Micropterus dolomieu
ATCTGACCAAATAGCAGTCTAAAGTGAAAAGGGCAAATGCTTGAGTGACAAAAACAATGCAAAGCAGGAGAGCAAGAGTCAGAGAGACCAAACTGACATAGGTTTATATGGGGACAAGCAGCTGTACTGTACAACAAAATACTAACTCACTAACTCACTTCATCTGGCACATTTTAAAAGGCTGGTACTGCTGAGGAGCCCTCCTCAAGTTGACCGTTGTGCTGACAACAGTATTGATTATGAAATTACATTTTCATTAGCAAATTACACTTCTAATTTGAAAGATTTTTTCTTACAAATAGGCGAACATGAGAAGGGAAGGGCATGAACCCCATGGTAAATACACAATACAAATACAAAAGTATGTGTTTTACTATCAGTTCAGAGTCATAGTGAGCCATCAACTCAGTTTTTAGTGCCACAACAAGTTGAAGTTGTAGATTTACTACATAACAAATGTAATGAAAATTACGAGTTAACCCTAGAGTTTGGGTTATCGATGGCAATCCGTTTTCCTCTTTTGTAGTGTCTCTGAAAAATGCTATGGAAGGGGACACTAGAAAAAAACAGAAACAGCATGGTCTCAAAAAAGAGGTCGCAGCAGTGATGAGACTTTTTACTAAAACCTTATCGTCAACGGCAAACTAGCCACTATGGTTGAATGCAAGACATGCAATGAAACAGTGTAAGACTGCTGAACATCCTGTTCTGGCTAGTCAAGAACCCCGTGGTAAATCTGGGCATTACATAAAAAATAAAAAGCCATATGATAGATATTGTTACAGACTTTTGTTGTTGAAGCTGCTGGTTCCTGTTGAGCTTTGGAACGTGCAATAAGTGTTATTAGCACAGATCACGGTTGAGCCCAAATAAAGAAGCTGATTTTTATTCTTTTACCTATAGGAGATTTATTATAAACTTCTGTTTTATTTTCATCAACAGAAAACTACTGTCCTGTTATGTCAACAAAGTAGTTAACTAGCATTTGAATACTTCATCCCCAAGGGAAGGGTTCTGGATTTCATGACCTCTGAAATAGTCTAATAAAGCCTAAAAGGCAGCTGGTTCTCAGTAGAAGGATCAAACTTTAGCTCTTGAAGTTTCCAGTTGATGAAGTTGTAAACTATATATTTTTTTATAATTCTAGCTTTTTTTACTAAAGGGAAAGAGGAGGCCTGTTAGCATGACTAGTGACTTAGTTATGAGTAAGGCTTTAGTTTAGAATGAGGGACATTGTCTATATGTTACTGAAAGACTAAATTTAGAGTTATTTGGACGCTGTTAACACTTGTAGTTTTGGGTTTTTTTTGCTACATAAGAATTGTCCTTATTTTGTAAGTCTAACTAAAAATTAAATATTTAGTTTAGATTACAATATTCTCTTAATAGAAATACCCCATTATTTTATTCATCCATGCTGGAGTGTCGCTCCATGCTAG
>NW_025731789.1:0-1105 GCF_021292245.1 Micropterus dolomieu
CAAATCCATGACAACCCAGAGTTGAGACCAGGAGGCAGAGTCGCAGTTTAACACACTTCTCTGCCCTTCTTTTTCAGCAGTTACCCACCCAAAACCCTACGCAGAGTTGCAGTCTAACACACTTCTCCGCTCCTCCATTTCAGGAGTTACTTAGTGAAAATCCTATAGTGACGGTGTCTGTCCCCCGACCATTGAAATTATTTAAAAAGGTAAACAGAAGAGGAGCTGTGCATAAAAACCTCATAAAAATTAAAACCACAAGAGCAATAATGCAAACGAATAGGAGAGTTAAATGTGGACTCTTAAACATCAGATCTCTCTCTTCTAAAGGTGTACTAGTAAATGAACTAATATCAGATTATGATATTGATTTATTTTGTCTTACTGAAACCTGGCTGGGTGATGGAGAATATGTTAGCCTAAATGAATCCACCCCTCCCAGTCATATTAATACTCACATTCCTCGAGGCACAGGCCGAGGAGGTGGAGTTGCAGCTATCTTCGACTCTAGCCTATTAACTCATTTGAAAATCTTGTTCTTAGTCTTTCGCACCCAAGTTGGAAATCACTGCAACCAATTCTCTTCGTTATAGTGTACCGAGCACCTGGTCCGTATTCTGAATTCTTATCTGAATTTGCAGAGTTTTTGTCAACTTTAGTTCTTAAACCGGACAAAGTTGTTGATGTAGGGGATTTTAATATTCATGTGGACGTTAAGAATGACAGCTTTAGTACTGCGTTTATCTCTCTGTTAGATTCCATTGGCTTCTCTCAGAGTGTTCATGAACCGACTCACTGTTTTAACCACACCCTCGACCTTGTTTTGGTGTATGGTATTGAAATTGAACATTTAGTGGTGTTCCCACAGAATCCCTCCTTATCCGACCACTGTTTGATAACTTTTGAGTTTGTATTGCTGAACTACACGCCATTGGGCAAAAATTTCTATACAAGATGTCTGTCTGATAGTGCTGTAGCTAAATTTAAGGATGCGATTCCATCAGCTCTAAATACATTATCTAGTCACAAAGTAACGGAGGACTCCTATGCTAATTTCAGTCCCTCCCAAATCGATCATCTTGTTGATAAAGCTGCAGGCTCGCTG
>NW_025731790.1:0-541 GCF_021292245.1 Micropterus dolomieu
GAGGACAGGAGGAGGAGAACAGGGAGGAGGAGAACAGGAGGACAGGAGGGGGAGAACAGGAGAACAGGGAGGAGGAGAACAGGGAGGGGGAGGACAGGAGGAGGAGAACAGGGAGGGGGAGGACAGGAGGAGGAGAACAGGGAGGGGGAGGACAGGAGAACAGGGAGGGGGAGGACAGGAGAACAGGGAGGGGGAGGAGGAGAACAGGAGGAGGAGGAGGACACAGGAGGAGGAGGAGGAGAACAGGAGGAGGAGGAGGACACAGGAGGAGGAGAACAGGAGGAGGAGGACACAGGAGGAGGAGGAGAACAGGAGGGGGAGAACAGGGAGTGGGAGGACAGGGAGGAGGAGAACAGGCAGGGGGAGAACAGGAGGACAGGGAGGGGGAGGACAGGGGGACAGGGAGGGGGGGGACAGGGGAACAGGGAGGGGGGGGACAGGGAGGAGGAGAACAGGGAGGGGGAGAACAGGAGGACAGGGAGGGGGAGGACAGGGAGGAGGAGAACAGGAGAACAGGGAGGGGGAGAACAGGAGGACAGGA
>NW_025731791.1:0-1128 GCF_021292245.1 Micropterus dolomieu
GGCACCTGCACACAGTGCCAAAGCTACCAGTACCTGGTTTAAGGACCATGGTATCCCTGTTCTTAATTGGCCAGCAAACTGGTCTGACCTTAACCCTATAGAAAATCTATGGGGTATTGTGAAGAGGAAGATGCGATACGCCAGACCCAACAATGCAGAAGAGCTGAAGGCAACTATCAGAGCAACCTGGGCTCTCATAACACCTGAGCAGTGCCACAGACTGATTCGACTAAGTATTGAGTGCTGTACATGTTCATACTATTCAGCTGGCCAACATTTCTAAAAATCCTCTTTTTGTATTGGTCTTAAGTAATATTCCAATGTCAGTTTTAATCATCACAATTAAATGAAATAAACATTTGAAATCTATCAGACTGTGTGTAATGAATGAAGATAATATCCAAGTTTCAGTTTTTGAATGGAATTACTGAAATAAATCAACTTTTTGATGATATTCTAATTATATGACCAGCACCTGTAGATTAAGTGTACTTCTCTGTTTATTCTCTTTTCTAAATAATTTTAACTCAATTATTTGCTCAACCCCTCAGCCTATTTTTATTTTCCATTTAACTCTTTAAACCCTGATTGTACACTGCACTGTAACTTTTATTATTTTTTAATGTGTATTATTTCAATTTCCCTATGTTGCTTTTAAACTTTTTTTATATTTCCCTGTTGCTTTTATGTTTTATGTAAAGCCCTTTGAATGACCTTGTTGTTGAAATGTGCTATACAAATAAACCTGCCTTGCCTTCTACATTTTCCTTTGCAAGTGTTTTTGATGCTGTATTGCTATCCCACTGTGCTTGCTCACTCATACACACGTGCAACTGTTGAGCCTGGGCAGTTAGATACAGAAAGGAGCACACACACCCAGAACTATAGAGTTTTAACACTGTGATCCTAACTTTACACTTTAAAATAACACTTTAAATGATGACAATGGAGACCACCATTGCTCTACTAATTAATGATAACAATTTAGGCTATAATGCTCTAAAATAATTCACAACACTCCCTCCTCTGAGGCTGTAAAGCCTCACACTTTATACACCAACACTGTGACCACTGAAAGTGGGCGACCTATTGTATTTGGCATCTGAAACCTATTTCTCAGACTTGCAG
>NW_025731792.1:0-404 GCF_021292245.1 Micropterus dolomieu
CGTGAGGCCCCTGTGAGGACCCCGTGAGGACCCTGTTGAGACCCCTTCAGGCCCCTGTGAGGACCCCTTCAGGCCCCTGTGAGGACCCCTTTAGGACCCTTTTGGGACCCCTTCAGGCCCCTGTGAGGAGCCCGTGAGGGGCCTGTGAGGACCCCGTTAGGACCCTGTTTGGACCCCTTCAGGCCCCTGTGAGGACCTTATGAGGACCCTGTAAGGATCCAGTGAGAACCCTGTGAGGACCCCGTGAGGACCCAGTTAGGACCCCGTTAGGATCCTGTTTGGACCCCTTTAGGCCCCTGTGAGGAGCCCGTTAGGACCCTGTTGGGACCCCTTCAGGCCCCTGTGAGGAGCCCGTGAGGACCCTGTGAGGACCCCGTTAGGACCCTGTTGGGACCCCTTCAGGC
>NW_025731793.1:0-963 GCF_021292245.1 Micropterus dolomieu
GAAAGTAAATGGTCAGCGCACTTAGGAGTCACTAAGACTTATCAGTCAGTGTTGAGACATTTCTTCTGGCCTGGGTTGAAGACAGATACAGCTAAGTTTTGCCGTAGTTGTCATGTATGTCAGGTGACAGGAAAGCCTAACCAAAAACTTTCCCCAGTCCCTCTACATCTTCCAGCAAAAGCACGGCACCAGCTCCCACGGCACTGGCATCCACCTCCAGCTTGAACGGCTTGGACAAGTCGGGGGCAGCCAGGACGGGAGAGTGGCAGAGGAGAGACTTAGCACTATCGAACGCGACTTGACATTCTGGGGACCACACAAAGTCTACTTTAGGGCTAAGCAACCTAGTTAACGGTTCGACCACGGATGAGAAGTTCCTACAAAAAGCTCGGTAGTAACCAGCTAGGCCGAGGAACGAGCGCAACGCCTTACGAGTGGTTGGAACTGGACTCGAGGCAATAGCTTCCACTTTTGCCTCTGGGGGGGCTGTCGCTGTCGCTGTCACCCTTGTGTTTCCTCTTTTCCCTGTCTCACCTCTACCAAGTAGGCTGTGTCCCTGGGGAATGAAGACCCGCCTACTTCCTGGTTTCTGGGGTGCTGACATCTGTACCGCCCATTGGTTCCTCGGTTTTCCACTCAACCAATGGCTCATCACCACGTTAATTACCTCCGGCTCATAAGGAGAGTCCAGCTGTTGCTCCAGGCAGCTTGTCACCGCCTGTTGACTTGTGTGCCGCTGGTATTGACTGCATAGCCTGTCTGTTGTACTTTGTGTGTAGTGGAACTATCCACCTTCAGTGCCTATTAGCTGTACATTGTGTTTAGGTAAACATTTTGCATACCTTTGAATGTTAGCTCCACATTTGAGTGCAGTGGAGAAGTTCACTTATTGTTCTGTTTGCTATTTGTTAGTTTCACCAGGTGGAGTGGGTGCTGTGCTCTTTGTGTTCTTTTTGTAGTAAG
>NW_025731794.1:0-924 GCF_021292245.1 Micropterus dolomieu
TGGTACGTGTATCTTGTCCAGACGCACAAAAAAGTCTCTTGGAGCCATAGCCTAAACCCAACAGGAAGTCGGCCATTTTGAATTTTACGTCAAATTTTGGATGATTTACACACTTCGTACTTTAACGAACTCCTCCTAGGGATTTAGTCCGACCGACCTCAAATTTCTGCCGTGCCTTCTAAAGGCATTGAAGATGAAAAGTTGTGCTATTTGCAAGTTTTCGTCAATGGGCGTGTCCGTGGCGTGGCGTCAAAGATCAACTCTTCACCATGACACGGAAGTTGTCGTATCTTTAGTGTACATGCTCACATCTGCACCAAACTGTACATGTAGGATGAGAGTCCCGCCCTGAACACATGTACATGCTGACATTCACCCACAGTCATAGCGCCACCTGCTGGCAACAGGAAGTGACATTAAACGAAGCAGCCCCCGCTGCACGTTTCACCTACGTGCATGAATTTTCTGTGGTACGTGTATCTTGTCCAGACGCACAAAAAAGTCTCTTGGAGCCATAGCCTAAACCCAACAGGAAGTCGGCCATTTTGAATTTTACGTCAAATTTTGGATGATTTACACACTTCGTACTTTAACGAACTCCTCCTAGGGATTTAGTCCGACCGACCTCAAATTTCTGCTGTGCCTTCTAAAGGCATTGAAGATGAAAAGTTGTGCTATTTGCAAGTTTTCGTCAATGGGCGTGTCCGTGGCGTGGCGTCAAAGATCAGCTCTTCGCCATGACACGGAAGTTGTCGTAACTTCAGTGTACATGCTCACATGGCTGCCTGGCTGACGTATTGCTGACGTATTGCGGTAAGCGTGTCGACTCATTTCCGTTTCCGGTGCTTGTGTGTTGGTACCGTGTTGTGCTGCTCTCGCTAAATAACAGTTACATTTGTTTGATTACAGCGGCCAACTGTTCGC
>NW_025731795.1:0-756 GCF_021292245.1 Micropterus dolomieu
CCAGCTGATCCACAGTCTTAAACAGAAACCTGGGATTGTGTTTATGTGTAGTAATGAGTTCAGAAAAATAGTGTGTTCTCGCATCCTTAACCATGTTTCCATCTGCGCTCTGCTTTTCTGCATTCCCTTTTGAGGCTGCGAATGCTGTCATTTATCCAGGGTTGCTTACTAGCTTTAGACTTAGGCCTAACCTTTAGAGGAGCAGTAAAATGATGACGACAAGCAGATATGATTGAAGTGATCGACCAGATTGTTGGTGTTGGAATCAGACAGGTGTTGGCTTTGGCTCAGAAAGAATGCGCAAAACTTTGAAACACTTTGTTCATTAAAGATGCGACAACACACGGAGCTGGGTGAGGCGGCATGAGTAACAGGCGAATCGCAGCTAAAAACAATACATCTGTGGTCAGATATGGTCATGTCCACTAATTCCACAGAGGAAATGCTGACACCCAGGGTAAAAACCAAGTCCAGTGTATGACCACGGTTATGTGTTTGCCCTTTGACATGTTGTTTGAAGTTAAAAGAAGTGGCCATATTTAAAAAGTCAGTTGCATTAACATTGGTGGGGTCATCAACATGAATATTAAAATCGCCACAAAGAACAATTCTGTCATAATTTAAAACCAGAGTAGATAAAAATTCAGGAAGTTCTGATAAAAATCCTCCAGGCGGTTTTGGGGGGCGATAAATTATAACAAATATGATAGGTTGCAGCCCTCCAACTTTAAGAGTGAGAACTTCAAAGGAGTTAAA
>NW_025731796.1:0-942 GCF_021292245.1 Micropterus dolomieu
CTATGTGGCATTCTTTCAACTCTAAAGAAAGAAACGTGTTGTCAATTGACATGTTTTACAATACAGTAACAACTGATTTGAAACTAATAGACTACTTTCACAGGCTTGTAAAATTGTATTGTGACAAAGAAAGCAATAGAGTACAATACCTGTTGTGTTGTCTGAATGCCCTGATAATGGTGGCCACGGTGAACCTACTCAGGTTTGGACGGACTCTTAGTCCTGCTTCAGCCCTTGTCATGCCATGGACAATGACATGGTCAATGACTGTTGCTCGCATCTCGTCCGTAATGATGGTGCGAGGTTGTCTTGCTCTCCCTCCTGGACCTTCTCCTCTTCGGCCTTCTCCTCTTCCTCGTTGGCGGCCTCCTCCTCCTCCTCCTCCTCCTCCTCGTTGGCCTCCTCCTCCTCCTCGGCCTCCTTCTCCTCCTCGTTGGCCTCCTCCTCCTCCTCCTCCTCCTCGTTGGCCTCCTCCTCCTCCTCCTCGTTGGCCTCCTCCTCGTTGGCCTCCTCCTCCTCGTTGGCCTCCTCCTCCTCCTCCTCCTCGTTGGCCTCCTCCTCCTCCTCCTCGTTGGCCTCCTCCTCCTCCTCCTCCTCCCTGGCCTGCTCCTCTCCCTCCCTGGCCTGCTCCTCTCCCTCCCTGGCCTGCTCCTCTCCCTCCTCTGACTTGATTACCTCTTCCCCTGACGCTGCCTTCATCCATTGTGTTTGTTTGGAATCTTCAGCAAACTGTGCACTCTGAACTTGCTTTTATACATGTGGTCACAGCATTAGCAACAGGTGTTTTCAATTTTGAGTCGTTGTGTGTAATGAATGACGCCAGGTGTGTTCATTTTGTTCAAATATTGCTGACTGTGGCAAGCATTTTGCATCACATGAGCTTTCATTTGAGAATATGAGCAGAGTTCTTTTGCAACTTGTGTTTTAGCAAGGAAAAATGTG
>NW_025731797.1:0-1445 GCF_021292245.1 Micropterus dolomieu
ACAGTTGTATTTTGGTATTAAAACTCCATTTAGAACTTATTAGGTTGTTGTTAGCTCATAAAATCCACAAAAGGAGCTTTACACACTCGCTTAAGGCTTAAGAAGCAAAAGAGTACTGTTCAGAGAAATATGGCCGTATGAAATTGGTATTGTTTGTTGTAAAGGTGAGATCTGGTGAAACACTCTGCCCTGTGACTGATCTGTGTAAAACAACAGAAAGTGAGTTAAATTTGACTCCAAAGTCCAACAGGTCACTGGAAGCCATCAACTCAGTGTGTACAGGCTAAAACAGCCTGCTTCTACCTTTTAGAGGCTTTCATGTAGAAATCTCTGAGTTGAGCTCCAAATGGCTTCAAACTTACCGAGAAGACTTACAGAGACAACACCACCAAGAATTTTGAATCTCAACCTTCTGCTGCCTCTCCCAAGCTAGTTTCTTTCAGGGGCGACATAGGGGCCACAAATTACAACAACTCAAATCAGCGTACCACACCCATCATACAGTTGTATTTTGGTATTAAAACTCCATTTAAACTTATTAGGTTTTTGTTAGCTCATAAAGTCCACAAAAGGAGCTTTACACACTAGCTTTGGCTTAAGAAGCAAAAGAGTACTGTTCAGAGAAATATGGCCGTATGAAATTGGTATTGTTTGTTGTAAAGGTGAGATCTGGTGAAACACTCTGCCCTGTGACTGATCTGTGTAAAACAACAGAAAGTGAGTTAAATTTGACTCCAAAGTCCAACAGGTCACTGGAAGCCATCAACTCAGTGTGTACAGGCTAAAACAGCCTGCTTCTACCTTTTAGAGGCTTTCATGTAGAAATCTCTGAGTTGAGCTCCAAATGGCTTCAAACGTACCGAGAAGACTTACAGAGACAACACCATGAAGAATCTTGAATCAACCTTCTGCCGCCTTTCCCAAGCTAGTTTCTTTCAGTGGCCACATAGGGACCCCAAATCACAACAGCTCAAATCAGCGTACCACACCAATCATACAGTTGTATTTTGGTATTAATACTCCATTTAGAACTTATTAGGTTGTTGTTAGCTCATAAAATCCACAAAAGGAGCTTGACACACTCATTTAGGCTTAAGAAGCAAAAGAGTACTGTTCAGAGAAATATGGCTGTATGAAATTGGTATTGTTTGTTGTAAAGGTGAGATCTGGTGAAACACTCTGCCCTGTGACTAATCTGTGTAAAACAACAGAAAGTAAGTTAAATTTGACTCCAAAGTCCAACAGGTCACTGGAAGCCATCAACTCAGTGTGTACAGGCTAAAACAGCCTCATTCTACCTTTTAGAGGCTTTCATGTAGAAATCTCTACATAAGTCCTTTTCAGTGAAATATGGGTGCATCAAATTGATATTTTTTGTTGTAAAGAAGAGATCTAGTGAAACAGTCTGCCCTGTGACTGATCTGTGTAAAACAACAGAAAGTGAG
>NW_025731798.1:0-1041 GCF_021292245.1 Micropterus dolomieu
CCTCATTCAAGTGAAACCTAAAGAAAAAGGAAACTTAAAGATGCCACTCTGTAAAGCCTGATGAAGGACAAATAGTTCTCCGAAACGTTGCAACAAGGCAGAGTGAAGCAGGACCAAGTAGGCCTGGATTAATAGGACAGGAAGATAGGAAAATTCTCGTAAGACATCCAAGTAGGATGCAGACATTAAAGGATTCGTGAAGTCCAATTTTTTGAACAAAGGCAAAGGTAATGCACTTTTGTCTTTTATTATGGGAAATGTGGGAAATGCTTAAAACTCAAACAAGGAGCGAGTGTTTTTGCCTTTCTGGGGACTCTGGAGGCGCATCACAGGACAGTGCACCAGACTGGCTAACGCAGAGCTTTGTAAGTCGTTAGCCAGCTCTTTTTCCCCTTCCCCTAACCCTAACCCTAACCCTAACCCCATCACAGGACAGTGCACCAGACTGGCTAACGCAGAGCTTTGTAAGACGTTAGCCAGCTCTTTTTCCCTTCCCCTAACCCTAACCCTAACCCCTAACCCTAACCCTAACCCTAACCCCTAACCCTAACCCCCTAACCCCCTAACCCTAACCTTTGTGGCTTTTATAAGGTGAAATGTGGAGTTGGGAGGTGTTTTTCGCTTTCTGGGGACTCTGAAGGCACATCACAGGACCGTGCACCAGTCTGGCTAACGCTAAGCTACGTAAGTCGTTAGCCAGTACTTTTCCCCTCCCCCTAACCAGCCAGTGCCGTGTGTGTCATTCTGGAGCTTTCCCTGGTGAGTGAGGACATCCTTACCTAGCTGCAACACCTAAACTTAACATCAGTGATTATTGTGACCCACTGGAAATTTAAAATTCTCAAGCAGGAGAAGGCTAAGAAGTGAATTGGATTTTAATCGTCAGACACCCAAATAGGGTGCAGATTGCAAAATTAGCAGATATTATTCTGATTAATGGCCTCAAGCTGAAGAGAACAACAAGAAAACACTTACCTCAAACTAGAAAAAAGGAAAATACTTACCGTTTTTGAACCAAATTAAAGGGAAACCTAAGGAAAA
>NW_025731799.1:0-871 GCF_021292245.1 Micropterus dolomieu
TATTGGCTTGTTGCTAGAACGGTAAGGTGTGACGGAATAACCGGAGGAGTATAAAGCACACCTGTACACACTCATCATTAGCTTTTTTCTATTCAGCAGGCGCTCTGTATGTTGTTTGAAGAAAGCTCCAGTCCTACAAGCAGTGTGTCTTACCTGAAGAAGAAGTCTACCAGCATGTCCGGCAACCAGATGTACAGAAGGTGTGTTTTTTCTTGCCCTCGGTACATCACGGATGGAGATTCTCATGAGATGTGTGTCTCATGTTAGGGGATGGAGCACGCCCGGGCAGCTCTCGAGGGGGCTGCCTGCGCCCGTTGCGAAGCCCTTTCCGTGCGGGTACTGAGGTACAGCATGGCTCTCTTTTCCGAGGATGGCCGGATGTGTTTTCCCCGCGGCGTGGGCCCTGCGGCCGCTGAGGCAGCCCCCCGAGGAGCTGGGGCAGCGAGACGGCGCTCTCACCCTCAGCCGTCTGAGAGACGCAATCTGAGGACCGTCATCCAGTCCCAAGACGGAGCTCAGGGAAGACCGGGGTAGGGGAGTCTTTCTCCATCTGCGGGTTCTAACCGGTCTCTGAGGAGATTCAGGTTAAAGATGCTCATCATCCCCGCCACTGTGACGCACATCCAATCTGAGGATTGGTTCGTCACGATAGATCTAAAGGACGCCTATTTCCAGGTCTCCATCCGTCCTTCTCACAGGAAGTTCCTGAGGTTTGCCTTCGGGGGTGTGGCTTACCGGTATCGGGTTCTTCCATTCGGCCTGGCACTTCCCCTAGCACATTCACCAAGTGTATGGATGCAGCACTGGCCCCGCTGAGGCTCCGGGGCATCCGGATTTCAACTTCATCGACGACTGGCTCATCCTAGCCCAG
>NW_025731800.1:0-1052 GCF_021292245.1 Micropterus dolomieu
CGTTTTAAGAGAAGCAGCGAGGGATTAGGGACTGGCACAGTTGGAAAGCTCTGAAAGAGCTGTATCACATATGTCAGCGACATGTAGGTGGCGCTCTTTTGGAAGAAACTTTGCAGCGGGTGGGCTCAGCGACACGGGACAGGGTCCACCTGAAAGCCCTCGGTGAGACGAACGCAACGGTGGCCTCGCTGTCTTCCTTGCTGGATTTTTTCAGATTTTGAGAAGGAATAACTTCCTTCCATATTTCCATCTATTGTTCCCAATTGCAATCGATTTAAGGCAGGCGACCCTCCTGACTTTAGGGCATATTTAAGGGTCCTTCCTGGGGGGTGAGTGTGACCAAAACAGACACAATTCATCAGTGGGAAGCCAGGATTCAGCCACGAGTGGTTCCAAGTCTCTATCCCGCTGCATGGCGAAATAGGCCCCAGAAATACTGGGTCGTGTGTTAGTGGCGACCCGCTGACCTCATGTTTTTGGAAGTCCACAACTTGGAAACGGCAAGGGTTAGAGATACGGCGGCAGCTGTTCCCGGATGCTCTCAGGGAGCTGTATAACATATGTCAGAATCACGCCTGTATCTTGAATTCCATTTTTTGACCTCAGATGTATTTTTGACTGCAGGCAGGGCTGTGGGACTTATCGACTTGAAGGCCTCCCCCGCTCACTGACATGAAAGGAGACGGCTTGCTCAATTTTGGTCGCAGAGCCACGTGCAAGGCGTCATCGGAAAGGTCTTGATGAGCTGAGCCGCGGCATCGTTGAAACAAAGCTGTCGCCCCTTCCTGTAAGGAGCTAGGGGGCGCCAAAGTTTTAGATTTTTCACCTCGTTAAGTGCTGTATCGTTTTAAGAGAAGCAGCGAGGGATTAGGGACTGGCACAGTTGGAAAGCTCTGAAAGAGCTGTATCACATATGTCAGCGACATGTAGGTGGCGCTCTTTTGGAAGAAACTTTGCAGCGGGTGGGCTCAGCGACACGGGACAGGGTCCACCTGAAAGCCCTCGGTGAGACGAACGCAACGGTGGCCTCGCTGTCTTCCTTGCTGGATTTT
>NW_025731801.1:0-1434 GCF_021292245.1 Micropterus dolomieu
TGTGTTTTCCCAAGAGTGGACACTGAGCTTGGAACAGTACTTCAAGTTGAAATGAGGGTAGCGACGGTCAGCTGCGCCCGCATAGCTTCCATTTACATTGATCGTGCTATCAATGGTTTTTATTCGAATGATTTTATACATACATGTAATTACGGAGGTCCGGACCTCGGTGACCTCATACGAGCATGCTTGTAACCACTCTGTGCTGAAGGAAAGTGTGTAAGTGCGTGCCAGCACAGTCGTGTCACGCGTGCATTTCTACAGTGCTGCACCCCTAAGCGAAAATATCTTCATGCGCGCCTGCAAGCTCACGACAGACAGTTTTTAGTCTTCAAGTCCCTTTGTGCTTCTACGGAGAGAGTTTCCCAGCTAAGCTGTGGTGGAAGGAGGGTTATTACTAATGACATCCCTGAAACCAGCGTTATGCCTAGACTGATAAGTAAGACTCCTGCATTGTTTTGCACTGAAAACGGATGTCATCCCTCATCACAGTAGGCCTAAACACTTTCCTACAATGGTAATAACAAAGCAGAACCAGTGGAAACAACATAATGACAGTAATCTTATTATTCAGTCCAAAGGCTCTCAGAAACACCGCAGGAAATTGTTGTTGTGTCACAAAAACTTTAAATAGCAGTAGCCTAGCCCAATGCTTATGTATCTTTTTTCAACAGGACAGGCCATGAACTTTAACCTTTTCAGCCAATGTGATCTGATAGTTACTTTATAGGATACTTTTCTAAATGGAATTTAGCTGTGGTTTTTTATGCGCATTTTGAAGTAGACTATCTCATTAGAAAAGGTTGATGGAAACGGCAGCTTTCCCAAACAAAATCCTTAATTTCGCAAAAAAAGTTTTTACGCTCGCTTGAGGTGTTTTTTGCCTTTGTCGAAAAAGAGTAAATGCGCTAAATGAGAGGTGGAAACACTTTTGCCGAATAAGTTAAAGTTAAGTGTATATTAAATGTGTTATTTTGGAAATACTTAAAGTCAACTTTAAGATAATTGCAATATATTTTAATATACTTAGTTGTGTTAAAATGGCCCTTTACTGTAATTTAAATATACTTTTTTAAATTGAACTTAAAATACCATTTTGTGCTATACTTGAAGAACAGTTTAAATCTATTTTAAATGTGTTCCCTGAACATTTTTATTAGCATTTCAGCATATTAGTAATTTATTACTAGCCACTATTAATATCTTGGGAAGCTGCTTTATGAAACCATTCAGTGTGAGAATAATGCATTATTAATGCATTAAAAATATAAAAAAAATTAGTTTAAAATGTATTTTACAACACACACACACACAGACAACTAAAAAACTTTAATTTTTGTTTACATTACAAAAAGAAATTCCTGTACATTAAAAGGTACAGCAGCATGTATCACATCTTGACCAAAATACCTTCAAATAAAAATAAAATCAGTA
>NW_025731803.1:0-491 GCF_021292245.1 Micropterus dolomieu
CTTCCTTCCTTTCCTCCTCCCTCCTTCCTTCCTCCTTCCCTCCTTCCCTCCTTCCTTCCTTCCTTTCCTCCTTCCTTCCTTCCTTCCTTCCTTTCCTCCTCCTCCTTCTTCCTCTCCTTCCTTCCTTTCCTCCTCCTTCTTCCTCTCCTTCCTTCCTTTCCTCCTCCTCCTTCTTCCTCTCCTTCCTTCCTTTCCTCCTCCTCCTTCCTCTCCTCCTTCCTCTCCTCCTCCTCCTTCCTCTCCTCCTCCTCCTCCTCCTCCTCCTCCTCCTCCTTCTTCCTCTCCTTCTTCCTCTCCTCCTCCTTCCTCCTCCTCCTCCTTCTTCCTCTCCTTCTTCCTCTCCTCCTCCTCCTCCTCCTCCCCTTCCTTCCTTCCTTCCTTTCCTCCTCCTTCCTTCCTTCCTTCCTTTCCTCCTCCTTCCTTCCTTCCTTCCTTTCCTCCTCCCTCCTTCCTTCCTTCCTTTCCTCCTCCCTCCTTCCTTCCTTCCTTTC
>NW_025731804.1:0-419 GCF_021292245.1 Micropterus dolomieu
AATGTGAGTGTTTGAGAGTGTGTGAGAGTGTGAGAGTTTGAGTGTAAGAGAGAGTGTGAGAGTGTGTGAGAGTGTTTGAGAGTGTTTGAGAGTGTGAGAGTGTGAGTGTGTGAGAGAGTGTAAGAGAGTGTGAGTGTGTGTGAGGGTGTGAGAGAGTGTATGAGAGTGTGAGTGTTTGAGATTGTGAGAGTGTGTAAGAGAGTGAAAGAGTGTAAGAGAGTGTGAGTGTGTGAGTGTGTGAGAGAGTGTAAGAGTGTTTGAGATTGTGAGAGTGTGAGTGTGTGAGAGAGTGTAAGAGAGTGTGAGTGTGTGTGAGAGTGTAAGAGTGTTTGAGATTGTGAGAGTGTGAGTGTGTGAGAGAGTGTAAGAGAGTGTGAGTGTGTGTGAGAGTGTGAGAGAGTGTGTGAGAATGTGAGTGT
>NW_025731805.1:0-338 GCF_021292245.1 Micropterus dolomieu
CATGACGTAATGTGACATGACTTAATGTGACATGACGTAATGTGACATGACTTAATGTGACATGACGTAATGTGACATGACGTAATGTGACATGACGTCATGTGACATGACTTAATGTGACATGACTTAGACTTAATGTGACATGACGTAATGTGACATGACTTAATGTGACATGACTTAATGTGACATGACTTAATGTGACATGACGTAATGTGACATGACTTAATGTGACATGACTTAGACTTAATGTGACATGACGTAATGTGACATGACTTAATGTGACATGACTTAGACTTAATGTGACATGACGTAATGTGACATGACTTAATGTGACATGA
>NW_025731806.1:0-586 GCF_021292245.1 Micropterus dolomieu
AAATAAATGTGCAGCGTCTGTAAAATTAAGAAATAAATGTGCAGCGTCTGTAAAATTAAGAAATAAATGTGCAGCGTCTTTAGAATAAAGAAATAAATGTGCAGCATCTGTAGAATAAAGAAATAAATGTGCAGCGTCTGTAGAATAAAGAAATAAACGTGCAGCGTCTTTAGAATAAAGAAATAAACGTGCAGCATCTTTAGAATAAAGAAATAAATGTGCAGCGTCTGTAGAATAAAGAAATAAACGTGCAGCATCTTTAGAATAAAGAAATAAATGTGCAGCGTCTGTAGAATAAAGAAATAAATGTGCAGCGTCTGTAGAATAAAGAAATAAACGTGCAGCGTCTGTAAAATAAAGAAATAAATGTGCAGCGTCGTTAGAATAAAGAAATAAACGTGCAGCATCTTTAGAATAAAGAAATGAACGTGCAGCATCTTTAGAATAAAGAAATAAATGTGCAGCGTCTGTAGAATTAAGAAATAAATGTGCAGCGTCTTTAGAATAAAGAAGTACATGTGCAGCATCTTTAGAATAAAGAAATGAACGTGCAGCATCTTTAGAATAAAGAAATAAATGTGCAGCG